>NC_080724.1:3647500-3670000 GCF_019097595.1 Hemibagrus wyckioides
AGAGATCACTGTGTGCTGCGTTTTCTGTGCTGCCATATGGAGAAAGCTTCTACATAAGGTATCACGCCTCACCAAGATCAAGAACTGATATTTTGTTCCCATCTTCTACATAATGATGATGTCTCTTCCTGCCATTTCCTTTTCTCAGTGCTGTTTCTCCTGAGACCATCATGAACTTGGCGGTTAAATACCATTAGCTTTGGTATATGAGAGAGAGAGAGAGAGAGAGAGAGTGTGTGTGTGTGTGTGTGTTGGACCTTCAGTGTTTTTTCCTTTTGGGAATAGGTGAGACAACTGGATGACGAGGGAGGAGGCACATTTTGGGTTGTGAATTGGTTTCCCACAAACACTCAGGCCAGATAGGCATGACCCAGCCTGCGACCTTGCTGTCGTTTCCCACCATCCGCTTAACTTGTCCCAGGATCCTAGGAATGCGGGGAAACAATCTGTCAGCACTCATTATGTACAGAAATGATTTAAAAGAACAGCTAAGCTGTGATGAAAGAGAAATGATGTGGTGATGGGAGCCAGGTGATGGGAGAAGGGACAGGTGTTTAATGACCTAACACAGGCAATGATGATAATGATACTGATGATGGTTGTGATTTTGCATGTGTGTGTGTGTGTGTGTGTGTAAATGAATGAAGACAGCCCCAGTGTTAAGCAGGCTGATTCAGGTCAGTTTCCTAAGCCCATGTGTCAGTGTGTAAAGAGCTGCTATTTGTAGAGAGCTCAGGCTGAGCAGAGAGACAGTGACAGAGCCGGAGACAGTGACGGAGGAGTGTGTTATTTAAAGGCGAGCTGAGGCGTGTGTATCGAAACGACTGAAAAAAAAAAAGGAACGCTGATCTGATGTGTGTGAGGTGAGCCAGCTCAGGCTGTATTGTGAATGTTATCACTGAAGGTCTGTCTACTTTTTCAGCCCGAGGGCTTTTAAGAGACTTGCAACTGCTTTCTTTATTCTCTTGCTCTGTTTCATCTCCGCTGTAACCCTAGACCGGCGTTTTCGAACTTTTTGTAGCCGCTTAAACTTTAGAAAAGCCAAGGACACTTTTACTTTCTTGGAAAAACTCCACAGAGCCCCTCATTGTGGATTTCATTTAAAAGTGTGAAATATTTTTGCCAATCTGACATTATTTATACACCGACCAGGCATAACATTATGACCACCTGCCTAATATTGTGTTGGTCCCCGTTTTGCCGCCAAAACAGCCCTGACCCGTCTATCAGACACCTTTCTATCAGAACCAGCATTAACTTCTTCAGCAATTTGAGCAACAGTAGCTCGTCTGTTGGATCGGATCACACGGGCCAGCCTTCACTCCCTACATGCATCAATGAGCCTTGGCCGTCCATGACCCTGTCGCCGGTTCACCACTGTTCCTTCCTTGCAGCACTTTTGATAGATACTGACCACTGCAGACCGGGAACACCCCACAAGAGCTGCAGTTTTGGAGATGCTCTGATCCATTTGTCTAGCCATCACAATTTGGCCCTTTGTCAAACTCGCTCAAATCCTTACATGTGTCCATTTTTCCTGCTTCTAACATCAACTCTGAGGACAAAATGTTGACTTGCTGCCTAATATATCCCACCCACTAACAGGTGCCATGATGAGGAGATCTTCAGTCTTATTCACTTCACCATAATGTCATAATGTTATGCCTGATCTGTGTAGGTTTACTTGTTCTTCATCAGCTATAATACCTGCCTAATATTCTGCTGGTCTCCTTTGTGCTACCAGAACAGCTCGGCATGGACTCCACTAAATCCCTGAAGGTGTGCTGTGGTATCTGGCATTTAGATACTAGCAGCACATCCTTTAAGTCTTGTAAGTTGTAAGGTGGGGTGTCCATGGATCAGATTTGTTTGTCAGCACATGCCACAGATACTCGATCAGATTGAGATTTGGAGGCCAAGTCAACACTGTAGACTCTTTGTCATGTTCCTCAATCCATTCCTGAAGAATGTTTGCAGTGTTGCAGGGGACAAGAAACGATGTCACTGTCATTAGGGAATAGTACTGCCATTTAGCAGTGTATTTAATCTGCACAGTGATTAGGTAGGTGGTACGTGTCAAAGTAACATCCACATGAGTGCTAGGATCCAATGTTTCCTTTCTTTCCATAGTGCACCCTCTTGTCATTTTTCCTGCTTGTTTGATTGTCAGACCAAACACAAATTAAATTAAAACATAAAAGGCAATTCACTGAAGAGGAAAGAACACGAAGCAGGAAAGATGTACATCCTGTGCAGGAATGTTTAATATTTTCTTTCATTATGTATTGCATAAAGCCTAATTTATCACATAAAGCATAATGTATCGAGTTATTTTCTGTTCCTGCTTGTACAGGCAAGTTATTTGTTTGCTGTGTTCCTTTCATGCCGGTAATGAAAGCATAAAAGGTTTTTTTTTTGTCTGCCTATTTATTATGGTATAATTATATATTTTATCATCATGGGTACACACGCTCTCAAATAAGATTATACACTCCGCTGGTTGCTTAGAAATCCAAGCATTTGTGCAGTTTGCAGTAAAAATGTGATTCAGAGAGCTGTCCTGTCCACTGACCTACACTTTTCTGTGAGTCTTTGTGGTCCAGTTGAAGTGGAGAAATGGTAAACAGTACATTAAGATCATGGATATAACATTTCCTGTCAGTTAGATCGTCTTAATGATTATCTGCAGATGGTGAGGAATGCCAAGTCTCATTAGTTTGGTTCCTTGATCACTATATACACTGCTATTCATGCACTATGCACTACCTGCAGTTTCCCATGATCATTTCAAGTATTAATTCATCCATTCATGTCTGCCAGTCCTATCCCATCCATCCATCCATCCATCCATCCATCCATATGTCCCAATCCTATCAGATCTCTCTCTCCCAACCTCATCCATTCATCTCTCCCAACCTCATCCATTCATCTCTCCCAACCTCATCCATTCATCTCTCCCAACCTCATCCATTCATCTGTCCCAACCTCATCCATTCATCTGTCCCAACCTCATCCATTCATCTCTCCCAACCTCATCCATTCATCTCTCCCAACCTCATCCATTCATCTCTCCCAACCTCATCCATTCATCTCTACCAGTCTCATCCATCCATCCATCCATCCATCTCTCCATCCATCCATCTCTTCCAATCCTATCAGATCCATCTCTCCCAATCTCATCCATACATCTTTCCCAATCTCATCCATTCATCTCTCCCAATCTCATTCATTCATCTCTCCCAATCTCATTCATTCATCTCTCCCAATCTCATCGATCTATATCTCCCAATCTCATTCATTCATCTCTCCCAATCTCATCCATACATCTCTCCCAATCTCATCATACCAGTCATATCAGTCAGAATGGCATCTATCTCTCCCAATCACATCCAAGCATTCATCCATCAATTCATTTCTCCCAATCCATCCCATCTGTCTATCTTTCCCAATCTCATCTATCTATCCATCCATCCATGCATCCCTCACAATACCAAACAATCTATCCATCGATCAAACTAGGTTTAAACAAAATTATATTTGACTGGAACAGAAAAATAGTAAATCTTGTCTCTTTCTCTCCTTCTCAGTGACCCGGCCCTGAGCACCCCCAGGCGGAGGCACTCATCTGGGGGGATTTCCACCACACTAGAGATGCTTCCTGGCCTGGAGGGGGTGGAGCTTGGCATGTATGGCAGGGTAAGAATTTAGACTCTCACTTGGATCCATCAAGCTGTTAGAATGTCTGTGTGTTTAGTGATGGATATGATTGACACCCTGTAGATCACTAACAGGCCCATTGCAGTCTTGTGAGAAAACCCAGTGGTGACTAACAGTGATGCAAATATTGACAGGTGAGCTGTACAAATTGTGCTTGTGTGTGTTTCAGACGGTGTCTTATGCCCAGTTTCTTTACCCCACTAATGCACTGGTTCCTGAAAAGCCACCAGATATCTCTCTGCAGATGCCTTACTCCAGAAACAGCATCCCATGCAGCAGCTACCCTTCATCTCGCCTCAACAGCACCGTAGGCTTCGACTTGGGTACGACCTGTACACACACTTAAACATCTTACATTTTACACACACACATGTACACATTCTTTATCTCTGCAAACAAAGGTTTTCCAGTGCTGAAGCCAGGTTCAGTGTAAGATTAGGGACCCAGTAAAAATGAGTGAAACCAGAGACCTTTCTAGGACATGGTCAGATGGGGCTACAGGGAATACACTGACTTGTGTAATTGGCTTATTTGTTGGTTTTATCACAGGCACTTTGCATTGTGTGGCTCTGTGCACGTTTAACAACTATGGAGGTTTTTCCTTCAGGCCTCAAGAGTATATTTTTTCACCTGATAAAGTGATGCTTCAGCACCCATTCAGAGCCCAATACAAAATAGTAGTTGTATTGCTGTATGTAAATACCAATTGTGAAAAGAGTGATTTTAAAAGAAAGAGATTGATTTTCAGACAGGATTTCCTAATTCAAGACAATAAGAACAGTAGTTTTTGGCGTTTGCTGCAGTTGATTTTTCCGCAGCTGGCTTCAAACCACTGAGTCATGCTTTTTAATATAGTCACTTTTATTAGCTTGTCATGGGAATCGCATCATGACGCTCAAGCCTCTGTTAGTAGTGTGTATTGGTTCCAGAAGTCAAACCATTTTTTTCTACAAAGACTAGGTAGGTACCAACTTTGGTCAGCTCTGTCAGCAAACATTTAGAGGTTAGGGATGCATATATAATGTTTTTATTGTACTGTGTGCATCACACACACACACAATGTAAATCCCTAAACTCTTTAAATGCATATCCAAAAATGGGTATAGTGCTCATTACGTTGTCTGAAGAATGCAAATGCAAATGAACACACACACTCACGCGCACACACACACACACACACGGCTTAAAATAGCCTCCAATGCGCTATGTGACTCATTGAATGTGAAAGGAAGTGACAATGAACATGCTGCGGCTGGCCATTAATAATATTCTTTAAAGGAAAGTTTGTGTGTGTGTGTGTGTGTGTGTGTGTGTACGGATTCTGGTACCCAGTGTGTCTGTCATTAACAGAGCTCTTATTGCTCTCTGCATCCTGTTGCCTGATTTAGCAACTCTTCATTATCCGTACACATGGCCTCTCTGTGTTAAAGGATAGAGAGGATTTGGGATTTGGAGTAATTTCAGCTGCACTGTGTAGAGACTGACTGCAGACCACAGCTGCAAAATAATACTATCTGCTAACGTACTCGCATACTGTTTTGTACCTCACTTATACACTCTGAATATTTTGCACAATCTGCATTTAACTACTTCAATATGCTAATATATACCAATTAGGCATAACATTATGACCACCTGCCTAATATTGTGTTGGTCCCCCTTTTGCTGCCAAAACGGCCCTGACCTGTCGACTTGCTGCCTAATATATCCCACCCACTAACAGGTGCCATGATAAGGAGATCATCATCATTTCAGTGTTATTCGCTTCACCGGTCAGTGCTCATAAATAGATTTACACACATACTGTAACTGACATCTGTACACGAATAAACTTGAATAAATTTGGAACCAGGCTTAAATACATTCACAAGTTCAAAATATTAAAGGAAATATTTATAGGACAAATCCTGCATTACCAGTGCGGCACGGGAAATAAGAGGTTACCGCCACGTCTGCTGCACAAAATGGTGCGATTTTTAAAAGTGACCTCTGGGATTCACACTTTTAATAGATTATGTAGATCCATGGCTGCAGAAACTGTTGTGATATGTGTTAGACATTACTGTTAAAAAATGTACATGAATCAAGTGTTGCTAATGTTCTAGACGGCCAAAAAAATATTAATAGTGAAATTATTTAATTTTAAATTATTTAAATGTACATTTTACTTATTAAATTATTTATTTATTTATTTATTTATTTATTTATTTATTTATTTTATTTTTTTAAATTTTATTTTAGTTTATTTAATTATTTAAATTTAATTACTGGTTCCGAACGGTTCAGACCAGTGACATATTGATTCTCAGAGAGTTGAAGGTGTTGTTCTGTATCATTTATATCAGGTTGCCATTCTCTTTTTGCTATTTCTTAATAAAACCATTACTAGCTAGCTGTTTATTGTTATCTAGTTAACATAATCTTTTAAAAATTGCTCATTTCTAAGGATTCAGGGTCCACAGTTCAATCTTGAGCGCAGGTTTGGAGTTTTCTGTTTTATGTTCTGTTTTGAGTTTCCTCTGTTTTGAGTTCTCTGGTTTTGTCCCATTGTCTACATTTAGATTTCTATTTGATCAGTATAAATATGATTTATTTGGACATGGCAGTAAGCTATGCTGAACTGCATCAAAATGGCATCTTAGCAAGTTGAAATATTTTAAATATAATCAAAATGATCTCCAATTAAAAAATGACGAGAAACCAAATCTAAGATTCTAAATCCATTTCTAGACGTTTTACTTCTTTAAATTCTCTTCTATTTGCAGATTATTTTGCTCATTTTAAGGATTCGTCTTTAGAAAGTAAAAAGCAAAATGATCTAGCAAAAGAATAAAATTTTTAAAAAAGGCAAATAGGATTATAATCTTTGATTTGTTTTATTGTAATCTTATAATAAAAAGTAATAGATAAATTTGACTATATTCAACATATTACCCGTTGTTAAGGATCCTTTTTTTTGCCCAGATAGAATCCAGGGCTTGTTATTTATAAAAGTGTACACATTTTTGAGCTTCCAGTATGCACAAGAACACTGGTATTTGGTATTATTGGTATTATTATTTATTACTGGTATTATTATTTTCCACTGGAATACTGGTGACTAATTAGAAGTACAAAATATTCAAGCTTGGTGTGTTCATGCGTGATCACAGGCATTTGCATAAAGAAACACCACCAAATCTCCAGATACTGTAAACAACTTCTCTTTAAAAAGCCAAATATTTGCCCCTTGGCTCTGCTTATTAAGGAGGATATAAAGCAAAGCAAAAGATCTAAGAAGGTGAACTTCACCAGCAACTCTTGCACAAAATAACGGAGAGCAAAATATATGATTATTTGGTATTTTGGTGATCCAGAATAAGATTTTAGAAACACACATGTGCCACATTTACATGTAGAAATTCATTTTTGCTGCCAGATTTCTAAATGCAGTGTTTTGTGGTGTTGGCAATAGGAGTGATGTTAATATGTGTCATTGTTTGACTCATAGTTGGTTTGGAAATGGCAGAGCTGTCTCTAATTTCTATTTAAACCATGCCTGTGGCTAAATCGTCTAGACTAGAGATCAATTAAACTGCACTGGCAATTAAAATCGACTGAAGCATTGTTTCCAGCTGTGCCTAAAACACTATCCTCCCTCCACACAAGCTGAATGAGCCAAATCTGCAAACGAAGCATCACCCCAATCAGATTTTCTTTCTTTCTTTTTTTTTTTTTTTACTTTACATTTCATCTGCGTCACCTGTCTACACCTTGCTGTGAGCGTCGAGATCAGTAATCAGTAATGACTCTCTTAAGCTGATATGACTGACGGTAAAATAAGCATTTTTTTTTCTCAATTGTGATAAATGAGACTCCAGAGCCCTTACCAGGATAAATATGTTACAGAAGAGAAATGTTAGTCCAACCTTTGTCTATATGGATAGAATATACCGATCAGGCATAACATTATGACCACTGACAGGTGAACTGAATATGACTGATGATCTCCTCATCATGGCACCTGTTAGTGGGTGGGATATATTAGGCAGCAAGTCAACATTTTGTCCTCAAAGTTGATGTGTTAGAAGCAAGAAAAATGGACAAGTGTAAGGATTTGAGCTTTGGGTTTGACGAAGGGCCAAACTGTGATGGCTAGACCACTGGAACAGAGCATCTCCAAAACTGCAGCTCTTGTGGGGTGTTCCCGGTCTGCAGTGGTCAGTATCTATCAAAAGTGTCCTGTAAGTATCCTTAAAGATTTTAAAAAATCTTGGTGCCAGATGCCACAGTACACTTTCAGGGATTGAGTGGAGTCCATGCCTCTAAAGGTCAGGGCTGTTTTGGCAGCAAAAGGAGGACCAACACGATATTAGACAGGTGGTCATAATGTTATGCCTCATTGGTGTAAATATACACTATAGAAATAGAATAACAAGTGTGTGTTTTGCAGGTCTGGATGATGCTGATTATGACCCCAACCTGCTAAGTGACCCTCAGTGGCCTTGTGGGAAGCACAAGAGAGTCCTGATCTTTGCCTCCTATATGGTAAGAGAGCAAATCTGTAGTCATATGTGTCGACTATAATGTTAGATTACATGAGCACTACTCCGTCACTGTGATTCAGCAACACTAGCCGCTTTCTCCCTTTTTGTCCATTAGGAAAGGGATTAGTGTATGACAGATGTCTGTGGCCGATTTGTTCTAAAGTCTGTGAGGAGGTCAGATTCAGGTTCCTCCATGATCTGTTGCTAATCTCATTCACCACATGATAATGCTAAATCTGGAAAGATCAGTGTAATTTGGTTGGCACATTTCATTGCAAGGTCCTGCATGTACACTATATAGCCAAAAGTATGTAGACACCTGACCATCGCAACTGATACCTGGGTCTTTTCACAAAGCTGATAGTACACAGTTTTATAGGATGACATTGTAGGTAGTATTAACAGTCTCTCCAGGATTTTGCAATTCCACAGAAATACCAAAAGCTCAACAATTTTGTAAAAAGCATCAAAATCACAAAAAATCCTGGAAGAACTGCATTAAGATTTCCCTTCCTTGGAACTAGCAGGCCCAGACATGTTCCAGCATGACAGTGCTGCTGTGCACAAAGCATGAAGGAACCCTAACCGGGGGCAGTGGTGGTTCAAGTGGTTAAGGCCCTTGAGGTTGTTGATCAGGGTTCAAGCCCCAGCACCACCAAGCTCCACCGTTGGGCAATTGAACAAGGCCCTTAACCCCTCCCTGCTCCAGGGGTGCTGTATCATAGCTGCCCCCTGTGCTCTGACCCCAACTTCCTCAGCTGGGATACACAAAGAAAAGAATTCTGCTGTAATGTATTGGTTTTGACTGGTCAGATAACTGCAAACTTTTGGCTTTGTAGTGTACCTTGCATGTATTTCTTTCAGCTAGGACACATAGTTTGTTTGACACCGTGTCAGTGAATTCCCACACCGACGCTCCTCAGGGTAGCAGGTAATGTTTATAGGCATTAGTTTATAGGGGTTTTTTAGCAAAAAAAAACTTAATGGAAACAAGAAATATTTAAGCCCAGGTTATTGACTCACTTGACAGCTATCCATAAGGTCTCTAAAGTCTTGATCAGGAAACAATTCATTCATAGACTGCAAAGTTGATACTAGCACAGTTGAATGTTGTTTGCTAGTTTTGTTTACACATGCTGTGGAACCTCGGTATATGAATGCCCTCCTTTACAAATTTTCTCCTTAAGAATTGAAATTTTGCAAGAAATTTGCATTGGCATACGAAGCATTTTCAGCATATGAACTGAACCCGAAACATCGGGGAGCCGCTGAAAACTTGTTTGTGTCGATGGAAAGCCAAGTGAAGCCAACCCAAAGTGAGTTTCTGATTTTTTTTCAGTAGATGAAAGCTGTTTCAAAAGTCAACCCACGATACCAACGTTGCCTTCGGCATGCGTTCAGAAGCTAGGTGATTTTTCGGGCGTTTTTTTTTGGTTAACAGATCGGTGCTGTGGGTGGTCTGTTCTATGTTTAGCCCAAGCTTGGTGGCACGACTTCCTGTGAGGAGCCTCAACATGGAATGCTTGGCTTGGGTCAGTTCTTTGTAAGCAGCTGTACAGTTTCCATACGCTTCGTATTGGGCATATTTTAGGTCGCTGGAACAGATTATCCACAATTACGTTATTTCTTATGTGAAAAATTCGTTTTGCAATACAAATTTTCACCTTAAGCACTCGCCTCCGGAAGAATTAAATTCGTATGCTGAGGTTCCACTGTACTCAGTTTCAATTTTTCAGTCTCTTCCTCCCTTGCTGTGATATTTTGTCTTTATTACAGTTTAAAATGATACAGTGGAACATTCCCTCAATAATCGACCTCAGTGGTATCTTCTTTTCACAGCTTTTAGACTAAATATAAATATGTGTTGATGGTGAAACCTGTGTTTTAGGCCTCACATGAATCACAATGAGACAAGACATATTCACATGTCAGATGGTGCTAATAAAGCTATTCTGTAGCTGTTGCTTTTGTAAAATACTGCATCAGGCAAAATATACAGTGCATAGGTATTAGGAGTTATTACTTTGATGTGATTGCTTAGTTTACTTCAAACTGAAATGTTTTATTTCATATTTTATTTTGCTTTTCTTTGAACACAGTAAAATTCGGTAGTATATTTTTCATCACATTATTAAAAATTAGAACTATATTTTGCCTCGTTTTTTAATGTTTCTTCTTGTTTCACCAAACCAAGACTCGAAAATCAAATATTCCATGCTATTTTTAAGCATAACATTAAAACCACTGACAGGTGAAGGGAAGAACATTATCGGTACAAGAGGTGGGATATATATTAGGCAGGAGGTGAACAGACGAAGTTCTCGACGATGTGTTGGAAGCAGGAAAAATGAGCGATTGTAAGGATCTGAGAAACTCTGACAAGCGCCTGATTGTGATGGCTGAATCAGAGCTTCTCCAAAACTGTCTTGTGAGGTGTTCAGTGGTTAGTACATAACAAAGAAGGATTTAAAGGATCTGCTGCTAATGTCTTGGTGCCAGATACCACAGCACACCCTTCAGAGGTTTTGTGGAGTCCATGCAGAGCTGATTTACTGACACAACAGTGTCTTACACAATATTAGTCAGGTGGTTTTAATGTTATGGCTGATCAGGGTGTGTATAATATCAGTAAAACTAAGGAAAAATTAAAAACCTTTTTCAACATGTATTGTTTTTAATGTTGCGCCATAAACGTGTTTATTCTTTTTCTTTTTTCCTACTGTCCAAATCATTCATGCTCTTTCTTCACCCTGCGTGTCCCAGACTACAGTAATAGAGTACGTGAAGCCATCGGATTTGAAAAAAGACATGAACGAGACCTTCAAGGAGAAATTTCCTCACATCAAGCTCACACTCAGCAAGATCAGAAGGTAAGCAAAGTAAACTGTTTATGCTCCCCTTTGTTGTTGTTGTTGTTGTTGTTGTTGTTGTGATGCACATTGTGACAGTGCTGCTTTCTGCCACAGAATGCTGCCAGGCTTGTCTGTACTTCTTAATACTTTCACAGTATCTTAATAATATTGGTGATTAGTAATATCAGTATTCATATAGTGCTACTCAAATAATAGTTACTTGGTGTTTCAGAGCATGTGCATATCTCAGACACACACACACACACACACAGAACACAGCTGGAAAGAACATTAGTGAAAAGGTGAACAAGTTTACCTTCTACTTTTCTATACTACAATATCTTTCCCTCATTGTTCACCCTCTCTGTCTCTATCTCTCTCTCTCTGTCTCTCTCTCTCTCTCTTTTGGGATCAGTTTGAAGCGAGAGATGCATGCAGTAGGAGAGGAATACGCTCTGCAGCCGGTCACTATCGCCATGGCGTTCGCGTACTTTGAGAAGCTGGTCCTTCAGGGTCGCCTCAACAAGCACAACAGGAAGCTGGTGGCCGCCGCGTGCCTCCTGCTGGCCGCCAAAATCAGCAGCGACTTCAAGAAACAAGAAGTCAAACAGCTGATTGATGTGAGTTAAACAAAACACGTGTATATTAGTCACATCACGTGGACAATAGATCACACTATAGTACAAAATTCAGCCCAAGTCTGCTTTTAAATAACATTTAATAATCGCACTTCATACTAAATCAAGTACATGTTTATATTGTCTTTATTGATGGTTTGTTTTTACTGAAAAAGTGTAAAATAATTGTGTTTTGTATTTGTTTATTCAGTCTGAATGCAACTAAGATTATATACACTATATTGCCATAACAAGCTATAACAGCTTCAACTCCTCTGGGAAGGCTTTCCACAAGGTTTAGGAGTGTGTTTATGGGAATTTTTGACCATTCCTTTAGAAACGCATTTGTGAGGTCAGGCACTGATGTTGGACGAGAAGGTCTCTGCTCTAATTTATCCCAAAGTGTTCTGTGGGGTTGAGGTCAGGACTCTGTGCAGGCCAGTCAAGTTCCTCTACACCAAACTCACTCATCCATGTCTTTATGGACCTTGCTTTGTGCACTGGTGTGCAGTCATGTTGGAACAGGAAGGGGTCATCCCCAAACTGTTCCCACAAAGTTGGGAGCATGAAATTGTCCAAAATGTCTTGGTATGAAGCTGAAGCATTAAGAGTTCCTTTCACTGGAACACTGAATTCAATGATTTGGAGGGGTGTCCCAAAACTTTTGGCAATATGGTGTATGAAGTTTACATACTTAGTAACTGCATCACATACATTCAGCACTAAAAACTATTACATAGGAAATTATTTTTACTATCAGAGTATATTGCCATGAGTTATCACTCAAAAATACTCCCAGCTAAACAATCTAGTGAATCTAGAATGACAGACAGTTACCCAGGTGTTATGAACTCTTTAATATGAATGAGCGCTCAGGAAGCCCCGCCCTCTTCCCTACTCACCTTTTTTTATCATTAGACGAGGTAACTGTATTTATTAGGCATGCCGCTGAAAGATTTTGGATAAAAATTGTGAATAGTTGGTAGATCCTCGTTTATTACCATTGGTATGCGCATTATTATAAATAATTTTATCAGTCTGGTTAAATACTTGAATCTGATTGGTCAGAAAGTGTTCATTATTTTTGTATAACAGCTCGGTTCAGAAAGTAGTTTGACGCACATTTTCGAGAATCAGGTTTAGGTTCATTGTCTCTTCTTTTTTTTTCCCAACACAGAAGCTGGAGGAGAGGTTCCGTCTTAGCCGGCGCGAGCTGATCGCCTTCGAATTCACCATCCTGGTGGCTCTGGAGATGGCCCTCTACCTTCCCGACAGCAAGGTCATGCCACACTACCGCAGACTGACCCAAAGCCCTTGCTGATCTGCTTTTGTGTGCAGCAGGACCCATATGAAAGGAAGGAAATGAAAAGGTTGCCAGTGGCACATGTTAATGTTTAGCAGTGTTGATGTATGCTACACTACGCTCTGGGGGAGGAGGAAGAGGGTCTATTTACACTCCTCAGGCTAGTACTGAGTCTGTGTGTTTTATAGTCAGTGTTAACTTCTGTTTTTGGTTTTTATGTCTTGTCTCACATGGCACTAATGCGAGGGGGGAGTGTTTGGTAGTAATCCTGGACGAAGAGAAGGTTTAAAGATCAACTCTAAACACACAAATAACAAGGGATGGCTTTTCCCAGCTACATTCTGTCTGTCTGTATTTATGTTTGTCTGTCAGTCAGAAAAGAACAGACAAGACAGTCAGAACAAACAGACTGAACAGACAGACAGAACAGACAAGACAGTTAGAACAGACAAACCTACAGACAGAACAGTCAAGACAGTCAGACAGACAGACAAGACAGTAAGGACAGACAGACAAGCAGTCTATTTTTTGTTTGTCTGTCTGTATGTTTGTCTGTCTGTCTGACAGTCAGAACAAACAGACAGACAAACGACAGACAGACAGACAGTCTTTTTTTGTCTGTCTGTATATTTGTCTGTTCTGTTTCTGTCGTCTGTCTGTTGTCTGTTTGTCTGTTCTGTCTGTCTGTCTACATTTTCCAAAAATTCTGTCTGTTCAAGTTCTGACTGACTTGTCTGGTCTGTCTGTCTGTTTGTCTGTTCTGACTGTCTTGTCTGCTCTGTCCCTCTGTCTGTCTGTCTACGTTTGCCAAAAAATGTTTGTTTGTTTTTTATCTATAATTTAAAGCTGAACTTTCTTTTTTCACTTACCTGCACACTTTCAACAACCTAACAACCTAACCTCTCTACAAATGAATCCATTCAAACATTTCCCAAAGTATAGAAAGGTCTTATTCGTCTGTATTTTATTCAACACGTGTTTTGAGCACAGTTTATGTTACTGGTATCACACGGCCATAGCAGTAGTACGTGGTCCGGCTCCGTGTGCAGTATTTGGTCATGTTCTGGCTTCTTTAAGAGATTTTAAGGAAAAAAAACAGTGCTCTATATTAGAGCTGATTTGAACATAAGCACATTTACTGTGCTTCTGTCTTCTTTGTTATTTACTACTTCTCAACATAATTGACCTTTTCGAAATATCGAGTGTGGCCCAGTTTATTTGTGTTTTGTTTAGCATGGGCAAATAATAGCTACGGTGCCTGTAGCAACCTGTGTAATACGGCAGGTAATACAAAGCCCGCAGTGCTTCCTGTTCCTTTAGGATGCTGAAAAGCACAGATTAATAATAACGATTTACTCTGGGTGACGGCCCTAACGTATCATAGGAGCTCTTTCATTCGGCTTCTTGTCTCTGAGATTCACGTAGGCACACTATGGACACTAAAGCAGGGCTATAAAACATGCAGCTTGATACAGAAAATCTGTTATTCCAGTAGGGGGCGAAATAGAGTAATAATCTATGTTTCATTATCATGCTGCGAACCACATTTCTTTCCGTAAGAACTTAGGGTTTTTCCAGAACAGCAAGGACTTTATACAGTCGTAATGTTTAATATATATATATATATATTTTTTATTTGCAAATTATATTGAGACACGTACAATCATGATATATATATATATATATATATATATATATATATATATATATATATATATATATATATCTTTGTTTTTTTTAATGTATTTCAGTCTGTTCATCTGTAAGTGATGTATGTTTAATCTGTTTGTACATTCAGATTAAAATATAATGTACCTTTCAGATGAACACAGGGAAATGAGCACATGTAAGAGGAGCTGTTGATGTGTTATCAGTCTACTAGGGTGGGGGGCAGTAGGGAGGGAGGGGAGGGGGAATCTGGCCTATGTGTAATGAGGTCCATTTGTTAAAACGCTGCTTTAAAGCAAAAACTGTTAAAATGATCATTTCCATTTTCCATCACAGCTGCCAGTGAGATATTCGGGTCAGCCGGCAGTCGTGCAACGTGTTAATTATTCTAACACGCAGCACAATTTTTATGCAATTTATTTTTATGACGGCTTTTAACCGCCAATTACTCTAACTAGTGGAAATATTTAAACGCTGATTCTACTGTGCTATCTGCGAAACTGCGAAATAGGACATACGGTCCCCTCCAAAAGTATTGGAACAGCAAGGCCAAGTCTTTTGTTTTTTTTTTGCGGTACAATGAAAACATTTGCGATTAAGGTAAAGAGATGAGGACTTTTCTAATAATTTTCTGATCTCTATACATCTATACACTGATCAGGCATAACATTATGACCACTGAGAGGTGAAGTAAATAAGGCTGATGATCTCCTCATCATGGCACCTGTTAGTGGGTGGGATATATTAGGCAGCAAGTCAACATTTTGTCTTCAAAGTTGATGTTAGAAGCAGGAAAAATGGACAAGCATAAGGATTTGAGCGAGTTTGACCAAAAGGGCCAAATTGTGATGGCTAGACCACTGGATCAGAGCATCTCCAAGACTGAAGCTCTTGTGGGGTCTGCAGTGGTCAGTATCTATCGAAACTATCCTTTAAGTCCTGTAAGTTGTGAGGTGAGACCAATGGATGATCTGTTGATAACATTATGGTGCCAGATATCACAGCACACCTTCAGGGATCTAGTTGGAGTCCATGCCATTTTTACAGCAAAAGGGGGACCAACACAATATTAGGCAGGTGGTCATAATGTTATGCCTGATCTGTGCATATGTAAAACAACTCGGCGTCTTTTGTTTGACGCCAGCAGAAGAGCATTTCATTATTTCTCCTGAAGAGGAGACTTGAAAGAAGGTGTAGAAGAACACAAGAAGAATGCAACAGTTTGGTGATGTCAGTGGGTCCAAAGCGAGGGACATGCAACCAATTACAAAGTGTTATTTACTTTAAGAATATCTGTTCCAATACTTTAGTTCACGAAGGCTTACATTTTTAAGTCATAGCTGGAAAGTGAAAGATTTGGAGTCAGATGTCTTCGGTGTATCGCAAAAAACACACAATTTTCGTTCCAATACTTTTAAACGGGGCTGTATTTTTCCTTACACAATGCAAGACAGCTGCGTTCTTGTCCATTTTTATTTTGCGCTTAGTATGTTTTTACGAATGCGGCATGCAAAACCCTTGACTAATATCTTCCAGCATCGAGCGTCTTCAGACGTATCAGCCGATCACATTACACTCGAATCAAACGGGCACTGAGATAAAAATCTAGAACACTGTGTTCATATCACGTCTTCCTTCCTTTATACTGTAGTGCTCCTTCACAAACGTCTGAGCGTACTTTATTAGCACATGCTGGTGGTTTATATATTGACGATGTTGCAGTCTCGCTGGAGAGAGGCCGTGCTCTTCAGAGACGACCGACAAATACATTTGCACTTTAGTGAAGCTGTGTGTGTGTGTGTGTGTGTGTGTGTGTGTGTGTGTGTGCTGTGCTGGTAAATGTAGAAATCAGGGTAGTTGATGCAAATGGAGCAATTCTGTTCACTGCAGTCTAAAAGACCGGCTCCAAATCTTAATATTATGCAATATATTTTTATTTTATTTATTTAATTTTTTGGGGGGGGGGAATGTGTTAATCGACATGTGCCAACGTTGGCAATAATTATGAGTTTTAAAAAGAAAATCTTTCTTAGAAGACCTATTTTTCCAGTTTTACATGTTGCAACAGCATTTATTTTATTTTATTTTATTTTTTATTTTTAAAATTCAAGTTGAAATCTAAGCTCATGTACAGTAAAGCGAGGACACGGATTCACTTGGACTCATCGTAAGTGCCTGAGTGAATGATTTGATTATTTGTAAATGCCAAACTTTAATAAGATAATCGGTAAAATACTTCACTGTGATTATTAGTATTATTATTTTTTTAATAATCAGCAGCATTACTTCTCTTCAGTTCTTACTGCAAACCTGCGGCCATTTAAGCAATGCAGCACTAAAATTTCAGACTACAGATCATTTAGGAAAGCACTGTGTTTGTTTCCTGTGTTAGAGTTGAAAAATTCCATGTTTAGGCAGTAATGAGCAGTGTAACACCTTCGTCTTCTTCTACTGTCCCATGCGGTCTGTATCTGAGAAATAACACACTCTTTCATCCATGCAGCATCTGTTTAAATCTATATACATCTTGCAGTGAAAAATTATCACCAAACGCAAACAAGAAATCTGCATATATTTATATTTCCGGCATTTAGCGTACACAGCAAGCACTAGCAGTGGCTGCATCGATACCAGTTCACTAGGGCATGGACTAAGAATAGTCTATCAGTCTAAAATACTCTGCTGGGAGAAAATACAGCAACATATAACAAGTGCTAGTAAGTAAGAATTCCAGGAAGTTCCAAAAGTTTTGGGACACCCCTCGAAATCATTGAATTGTGTTTGGCCCCTTAGTTCCAGTGAAAGGAACTCTTAATGCTTCAGCTTCATACCAAGACATTTTTTGGGTGATTTCATGCTCTTTGTGGGAACAGTTTGGGGATGACCCCTTCCTGTTCCAACATGACTGCCCACCAGTGACCAAAGCAAGCTCCATGAGCGAGTTTGGTGTGGAGGAACTTGAGTCCTGACCTCAGCCTGATAGAACACCTTTGGGATGAATTAGAGCGGAGACTGCGAGCCAGACCTTCTCGTCCAACATCAGTGCCTGACCTCATGAATGCACTTCTAGAGGAATGGTCAAATTTTCCCATAAACACACTCCTAAACCTTGTGGAAAGCCTTCCCAGAAGAGCAAAGAGCTGCAAAGGGCGGGACAAATCCATATTATAATCACGTGCATGTAAAGGCAAACGTCCCGAAACTTTTGGCTATATACAGTAGTGTATGTTTAGGAGTCTGGTGTAGACAAAAAGCTCACTCAGGGAAAGAGGCAGTATCGATGATGGCAGCCATGGAGATGAAGGATTTAAATAAGCTGAGGAAATATGCATTAGGGATAAATAGTAACTTTAAACTTTATCATTTTTGTTCGTTGTTTCTATACGTCTGTAAAGCTGCTTAGAGACAATGTCCATTGTTTAAAGCGCTTTACAAATACATTGAATTGAATTCAACATATTGTGTCAAACCATAACTTTTTAAGATGTTGTTTTTTGGGGTGTTTTATTTCTCGTTTTCCAAGCTGATATAGATTAAACAGATGATGCATGACATGTTTGTCTGAATGAGTTCATTACTGTGTGTGTATGTAAACCTTCTTTCATATGTATTGTACCTGTATTACGAGTATTGTTTGTGAGAGGAATTCTTAAGAAAGAGCACTTTCAAAATAAATATATATATATATATATATATATATTTTTTTTTCTGATTTCACTTTGACGCTGTATGAGTGAGTTATTTACGTTCTTCCTGTTTACAATCCTTTCCACTTTTATTTTTTAGTGGCATCCAAGTGCGTATCCAAACTTCAACAGGATTTCTGAAAATCCAGCAAAAGAAACTTCTGTTAATTGTTGCTCTGTGGTTACAGATGATATTTGACAGTTACTAACTCAGAGTTTTTATTTATAGGATTAACAGATTTTGCATCTGCTTTTAATCCTTGTTTTTTCTTCACTCTGTGGACCCACTCTTCGGTACTTTTCGGGTTTAAAAGCAGTGCAAAAATAAATAAATACACAAAACGTCCTTTACGCTTATTGCATTAATCTTAAGCCCAAACAATATAAAGAACATTTATGATTGTTTGCAATTCCTAGATCACATTTAACAAGCTGTTTTCACAATTTGGTGTACAAAAACAAGGCATAACATTATGACCACCTTCCTAATATTGTCCCCCTCCTTTTGCTGCCAAAACAGCCCTGACCCGTCGAGGCAACTAGATCTCTAAATGGTGTGGTGTGGAATCGGGCACCAAGATTGTTAGCAGCAGATCCTTTGAGTCCTGTAAGTTGCGAGGTAGGACCTCCATGGGATACTTAAAGGTTTTACAGGATACTTTTGATAGATAGTGATCACTGCAGACCGGGAACACCCCACAAGAGCTGCAGTTTTGGAGATACTCTGATCCAGTGGTCTAGCCATCACGATTTGGCCCTTTTCGTCAAACTCAAAGCTCAAATCCTTACGCTTGTCCATTTTTCCTGCTTCTAACATCAACTTTGAGGACAAAATGTTCACTTGGTGCCTAATGACCTGACAGCGAGTGGGTGATAAATTCCAGAAAGATTTATGTTGCTGTTTTGTTTGGACTGTAACACTAACAGTAATTCAACTATAATAAAACCTAAGAAACTCCACATATTCAGAAGACAACTCACGGGCATGTGTGTGTGTGCCTTTATGTCTCGGCATAGTAGTGTGAAGAAGAATGACCTGCAGTGTCCAGATTGTCTTTCAGAGAGTGGGGATCTTCCGTAAGTTGTTCCGTAAATGTCATGAGTGTTGGGGGAGAAAAAACAAAAAAACATCCATCTTCATGGTGGATCATTTATTCTGCTGGTTTTTCTCGATTTTTCGCTTTCGTAATGTGAGTTAGGAGGGGATTAGTGCATGACGGTGGGCTGTGACTGATTCATTCTGCTGGTGCTGAAGAGGTCAGATACAGGTTTATCCAGGATTGTGTACTAATTCTCTCTCTCTCTCTCTCTTTCTCTCTCTCATTCTGTCTCTCTCTTTCATTCGGCCTTTCTCTCTCTCTCTCTCTCTCTCTCTCTCTCTCTCTCTCTCTCTCTCTCTCACACACTCACACACACACACACACACTCATTTCACAGTTACATTTATAGCATATAGCAGACTTAAGCAGAGCACCTTTCAGTGCAGACGTGTTTTGACGTCTCTATCAATAAATATGTCCTGATGCTGGTTCTCTGGGTCATGGATTAAGAATAATTCTAAAGAGACTAAAAAGACTAACATTAAACATGTGCTAAATTAAGTATTTCACCACACACACACCTTGACCTGCACGCAACTGACAGCCTCAGCGCATATATATATATCAGGCTGTCAGTTGCGTGCAGGTCAATGTGTGTGTGTGTGTGTGTGTGTGTAAGTGAGTGTGTGGTGAAATACTTAATTTAGCACAAAAAACTCTAGACTTTTTAGACTTGTTAGTCTTTTTAGTCTCTTTAGAATTATTCTTAATCCATGACCCAGAGAACCAGCATCAGGACATATATATTGATATATTTATGTATATTTCACATCTTTATTTTTTTAATCAGTTCAACTTCCAGTCACGTTTAGGAGCAAAGCAGCCTTTGCATCCGTGGCCTTCTCTTGTCAAAGGCATTCTTAAACATGTTGCACTATAAAAGTGTTAAGTTCACTATACATGAAGATTTTAGGGACACCCTGAATCCTCTACTCTGCTCTACTCTGTGGTGCTTTGCTATGCTACAGTGGGAGCACAGTGGTTTAGTGGTTAGGACATTTGCCTCCTACCTCTGGGGGTTGGGGTTAGACTCATGTTCTTCCCGTGCCTCAGGGGTATCTTCCAGGTACTGTAGTTTCCTCCCCCAGTCCAAAAGGCATGTGTTGTAGGCTGAATGACATCTCTAGTGTGTGTATGAGTGTGTGCCCTGTGATGAACTGCCACCCTGCCCAGCTGGGATAGACTCCAGGTTCCCTCAGAGCCTGTGTAAGTGGATAGATGGGATTGTGCTACTGCATATGTAGATATATATTACACAATGCTTCAGTCGCCATCTGCTGGTGAACATTGGTACTAACCATGTGTGAAATCACATGGTTCAGGTTTTCCTTTTGTTGCAATAATCTATTTCCACCTTATTTAAAAGCAGAAAAACATAATATGTATTGTTTTTGTAAACTCTATAGGATGTATAATTGCTTTCATTTATTTTATCATGGACCATGTTGCTCTATTCCATTGCAGCATAACTGTCCATATTATGGATTTGTAATTTATAGTGCTGCTTGAAGACACTAGAAAATCTCACCTAACAATATGTGCCGATTATTAAAACAAACCCCTTTAGTAAACATCAGCAAACGCTCCTTTTCCATCTTTGGTGGTAACACTGAGCCACCCATAACAGACAACATGCAGTTTGCAACCTGCTAATCTTATTCTTTATGTAAATATCATTATTATTACTATTATTATTAGCCCTGTTTAATATTGGGTATGTCCACAATGTGTTGCTCAAACTACACCAATCAGGCATAACATTATGACCACCTGCCTAATTGGTGTTGGTCCCCCTTTTTTGCTGACCTGGATGGCATGGACTCCACTAGATCCCTGAAGGTGCGCTGTGATATCTGGCAGCAGATCCTTAATGTGGCCTCCATGGGCCCCATCTCGCAATTATAGGACTTAAAGGATACTTGTGATAGAAACTGACCATGCCCTTCAGGCAAACTCGCTCAAATCCTTACGCTTGTCCATTTTTCCTGCTTCCAGCACATCAACTTTGAGGACAAAATGTTGACTTGCTGCCTAATATATCCCACCCACTAACAGGTGCCATGATGAGGAGATCATCCATGAACATTTTGTCCTCAAAGTTGATGTGTTAGAAACAGGAAAAATGGACAAGCGTAAGGAGTTTGACAAGGGCCAAATTGTGATGGCTAGACCACTGGATCAGAGCATCTCCAAAACTGCAGCTCTTGTGGGGTGTTCCTGGTCTGCAGTGGTCAGTATCTATCAAAAGTGCTCCAAGGAAGGAACAGTGGTGAACCGGCGACAGGGTCATGGACGGCCAAGACTCATTGATGCACGTGGGGAGTGAAGGCTGGCCCGTGTGATCCGATCCAACAGACGAGCTACTGTTGCTCAAATTGCTGAAGTTAATGCTGGTTCTGATAGAAAGGTGTCAGAAAACTCAGGGCTGTTTTGGCGGCGAAAAGGGGGGGACCAACACAATATTAGGTCATAATGTTATGCCTGGTCGTTGTATACAAATAAAATGGAATTCCTAGACCTCAAAAAAAAAAAAAAGAAAGAAATCTAAATGTAGATTTTGGTCAGTTTGCTCGTACACACTCACTATTTAGAAATCTCTAATAACCATGACTTCTGATGGATAATCAACTAACCAGCTCATACCATAGTGTTACAAAAGTCGAAAGCTACACTGGAAATACATGAGGAGAAAAAGCTCACTAGGTTCGTCTGGGCAATTTTTTGGATGGAGGGGGGAGGAGGGTAACCTGGGCAGTTTTGGAGCTTTTTTAGATATTTTTTAAATAAAACCACACGATTCATGAGAAACAAGAAGGCTGTTAGAAGCCGATTTGTGTCTGTGACTCTCAAACGGTGTGATGGAAGAAAGACAAACCTATCGAAGGTACTTTTTTTTCTTCAAATTCACAGTATCGTGATCAGCTAAGCTTAAACCAAACCTGAACTGCGAAGTGTGAAGACTTTCACAGGAAACAATTTACCACAACAATGCGAATGCACATAAAGGCTCATGCACTTTCTGTCTTTCTCT
>NC_080724.1:3675000-3862500 GCF_019097595.1 Hemibagrus wyckioides
ATGATAATCAGTCTTATTCACGTCACCTCTGAGTGGTCACAATGTTTTGCCTGATCGGTGTATGTTGATTCTGTATGGCTGTATGGATGTAAGGTGTGGTGTATCGGCAGGCTCGGGCTCACCCATGGTGTGGGGCTCAGTGGACTCATCCAGGGGTGTGTGATGTACGCTGCTACGCCTGCCTTTACTTGGCCTGCTGCCCATGATACGTCTGATCAGCAGAACTGCAGGCTGGATTAAAAAGGCAAAACATCAATACAAGTAGCAGAAAGGCAGCACACGGTAAGATCTCAAATCAGTTCCAAAAAAAAAAAAGTCTCAGTTTTTCTGAAGAATTAAAGGAAGGATGATTAAAAAAAAAACTGCTTTTTCACTTTGACCAACATTTTCCAACCACAGTTTCAATATCACAAGCACATCTCTGTTAAGTATGGCAAGTCCGGTCTAAAAATAGAACGAGCACAACGCTGACGCTCAACCATTATCTGCAAATACACCGAAGCACCAAAAATGTGCGACAGGACAGGTTTTTTTTTTTTTTTTTTTTTTTTACATGCGTCAGCGACATAAACAAGGTTTTCATGTGAATATTTCGTAAGAGTGTGCCTCGAGCTACATGACGTTTTCCATGCATGGTTATCGACGAGGGATAAAGACGAGTAAAGAGAGGTTTCTTGGAACAGACGTCACTTCAAGAGAGAAAAAGTAAACACGTCGGAAAGATATGATGGTGGAGTTAAGCGAAATAGGGTCTGATAGATACAGATATCAGATCAGGTCTGGGGTGCAGGACGAATCCGAGGATCTAGATTAAACAAACAGAGATTCAGTTCTGGGTATTTTTTTGTTTTCTGCTGACTCCAGCACCATGTACATATGCTATAATACGTACTGCAAGCGATATTTTTCTCGACTGTAAAGCAAAATGATCATTTCCCCTCCTGATTATGCTCTGGCTGAGAATTTTCTATCACGATGCATGAAATCCTACTCAGTTGCACCTTTCTCATACCATGGCTGCAGCACAGATGAGTGAATAAGCCACCTGTCAGACAGATGGGTCTCACCAGGTGATCAGAGTCATTCAGTCCAACACAGAGACCACACTGTCCACACCGTGCATGCTGCACTGACCAAGAGATTACGCTCCATGCACATTCACATTCACAGCCTTTGAAGAGATGGCCTCATATAAAGCGAGATTTACCATTTCAGATTTCATCAGAAACCTTTCCTCATCCCTGTATGTAAATTAAACGAGGGTCTGTGGGTGCTAAACTCAAAATGCTAGCACAAGACATCAATATGCAATAAGGCCCATGGAACATGCATCCTCATGCGGTAACAAACAATTCAGAATCAAATGAATCGTATGGTAGTTCTGATACTTGTTGTTTTTCAAAGGCATCATTTCAAATGAAATAAATAAATAAATAAATAAATAAATAAGTAAGTAAGTAAAGTATATCACCAAGGTGAGGCCGAAGATGTTGCACGTGTGTAGGTAAAAATGGATCAATAACATATGTAAATAAGATTAATTTTTTTTCTCTTATTCTATGCATCTATATATATTTTTTAGACTATGTTTGATGCACAGGTTTTGTTGCTCCTCTTACTGGCACTTGCTGCAAGTATCTCATATTTCCTCTACCAGGGATTAATACAGAAACGTCTCATCTCTTATCCCATCAACAAACCCAAGTTCTAAACCCTAGTCACAAATCTCAACCTGCCGTTTGTATTCTTCGACGTAAGAATCATTAAAATAACACCAAATCAGTGCTGGAAGATCCACAACACTTACCTCATATTTCTCTGGCAAGCTGTTTTACCAGTTGTTTCTCGTCAATGGCTGCAGATCATTCGTTTGGCTCCTTTTTGACTGAGTTTAACAGAAAACTCACTCCTATCCTATCCTGTGAGGTGTATTTGTGAGAGTGAAATCAGATAAACATCAGATGACTTCAGGCCTCGAAATGAAGGCAGCATCTGATGAAGCCTGGAGCAGAGAAATGTATGTGCTCTAAGAAACTGTCAATCCTTCTGTGGTTCACAGATATGAAAAACACACAGAGGCAGACTGTTTTATGTATGACACACACACACACACACACACACACACACACACACGCACGCACAAACCCACAACATGCAACTAGCAACAGTTTCCTGTTAGCACAGAAACGTCTAAACTTTTCTACTATCACTTTTAACAAGTGATGAAATGAAGAATCCAGCTTGGCGAGGTGATAATGAATGCTTGAAGAAGATGAATGAAGAAGAATGATGGCTGCTACATGTTATATTGATGCTTGTTAACTTCTCTGAGTCACCCAGGCTTCTAAGTCTTAAAAACGGTCTTGTCTAAATTTGGCACAAAAGCTGGGATCAACTCATCATCTGTTATTCTTATGGAAGAGGGGAAAAAAAACAATTAAAATAAGTCTTGAAATATTTGTAGTATTTTAGTCACTGATGAAATAGGCCAAAATCAAAAAAACTAAGAAAAATCAAACCCACCCACACGCACACACAAGAATCATGTAGAGTGACCACTATATATATATATATATATATATATATATATATATATATATATATATATATATATATATATATATATATATATATATTTAAGTACACTAAAATCTGCAATAAAACATCCATGCCCTATTTCACAATTTCTGTGGGTCAGGAATCGATCAGGTCATGTTTTAGTCCTGCACTGCATCAGCGATTCACATTTCAGCCAACCGAAGTCTTATACTGAATTCTAACATGGCTACCATCGTTATCGTCACGCCATACATGTACATCTTATTCAAATGAAAATAATGAGAGGATGTTTGTTCAAGCAGAAAAGCAGGAGATCGTTCAGACGCACTGCCTACACATCACTCAAGGTGTGTTTCACTAACTGTTCTGCGAACCCTTTAACACAATGAATAAAGTCCTCATGGTCAAGAAAACTGCACCACTAATAATAATAATAATAATAATAATAATAATAATTTTTTTTTTCTAGCCATTATTGACTAATTTAAAGTTTTAAATATTTTTCAAATACATTTCCAGCATTTATTTCACTCCAGAACAACAAATTTATTGAGATTAAGATGATTTAAAGCTTGAAAAAAATGGTTTAATCAATCTGATAACAGGAAATGCTGAATAAACATATCTATATCTAAGATGTTTCCACTCGATAAGTACTTTTTCCTTTTCTATTTTTTTGCAGTGTGGTTACAGTAGAAGAAAAAATCTCACATTTTCACACCAATATTTGATCCAGTATTAACATTACGATTAATGTTTTATTCAAAGAACAGTGAATGGAAGTGTCTCATGTCTCTCTCTCTCTGTCAGTCTGTCTGCATTTGGCAAATCTCTTTAAGATCACATAAGTAAGCGTTTCTTCACAGATATATAACGTATTACTGCACAGTGTTATGACAGTTTAACTATCCTGTTAGTAATGTATGAGAAATGATAGATAGGAACAAAAGCGCCCATTTTATAGTAATTCCCAGCTCTTCTTTCTAGAAATAGAATTATTTCTAGTGCTATTCATTCCATACCTTACAAAATGTGTAAAAGATAAATGTGAGCTACGTGCTGTCTGCTTCTCTGTTTGTGCTAGATTAAACGGAAAATGGACTCAGCAATCTGACATCCCGTATCACAGCGTGTACTCTGAGTAGTTGCAGAATTTTGGTTAGCAAGTCTATAAATAGCTGCATGCCACCTGTGGCCAGATGTAGATGATGATGACTGGTTACTGGTTGGAAAATTTCATGAGCGCTATAGTAGTAGCACTACTTTTTTTCTTCTTCTTCTTCTACATTTTCTACAAAATTACAGACTTTTGTCGAGAAAAGATTTTATTGCTTAGCAGGAGTGTATTTGTGGTTTTTTTGACTCTGAAGGTTATTTTTTTAAAATTTATTTGTATTTATTTTTTGAAATTCCAAAAATATAATTCTGAGAAAGGAAATCATAGAGGAATATTTATTTATTTTTTTATTTGTTTGTTTATTATTTTTGAAATTCCAGAAAAAATTGTTTAGACCACTGGATCAGAGCCCTTGCTGCCTAATAGATCTTTCAGTGTTATTCACTTGACCAGGCAGTGCTCATAATGTTATGACTGATCAGTGTATGCTTGATGCAAATACAAAACTGTTATCTTCTTACAAGATATCAATCTAAAGCATCAACTGAAAGAATGGCTTCAAAAAAATGAAGCACAAAGTCTTGAGAAAACACTCTGAAGATGGAAGGAAGATCATCTGGCAAATAATGCACAGTAACAATGCTATAATATACAATACTATATTATAAAATATAGCAGACAGGTGCACCTGCAGTTATATTTAGGATCGCTGAACTTTCCCAAGGAATCAGCAGGTTTGATTGATCAGACTTTCTTCTGGAGAAAGCTGGACTGGACAAACTTCCTTCCATTGTCAAAGGTCAAATATTCTGAGCTGACTGGCCATTTTCTGAAGGAATGGCCAAACTTCATGCTGTAGGGAGAACCTGATAACAGGTTAAAATGTCTAAAATGTGTGGTCAGAACTGAATGTTGGAGTTGTGAGGACTGGTCAAACACTGCTGGAATGGGCAGGATTGTGCAGTCTTTCTGAAAGAGTGGTCAGGATTGGTCAAAACGTCTGCAGGTGCGAGCAGGATTGGGCAAACTTTCTGAAAGAGTGGTGAGGATTGGTCAAAACTTTCTCAGGATTGGGCAAACTTTCTGAAAAAGTGGTCAGGATTTGTCAAACACTGCAGGAGTGGGCAGGATTTAGCAATCTTTAGGAAAGAATGGTAAGGATTGGTCAAAACCTCTGCAGGTTTGAGCAGAATTGGGCAATCTTTCTGAAAGAGTGGTGAGGATTGGTGAAAACTTCTGGAGGAGTGGACAAACTTTCTGAAAAAGTGGTGAAGATTTAAAACTTCTGGAGGGGTGGGCAGGATTGAGCGATCTTTCTAAAAAAGTGGTGAGGATTGGTTAAAACCTCTGGAGGAGTGGGTAGGATTGGGCAAAGGTTCTGAAAGAGTGGTGAGGATAGGTCAAAACGTCTGCAGGTGTGAGCAGGATTGGGCAAGCTTTCTGAAAGAATGGCTAGGATTGGTCAAATCTTCTGCAGGAGTGGGCAGGATTGGGCATACTTTCGGAAAGAGTGGTGA
Organism: Hemibagrus wyckioides; assembly: GCF_019097595.1. Classification (NCBI taxonomy): domain Eukaryota; kingdom Metazoa; phylum Chordata; class Actinopteri; order Siluriformes; family Bagridae; genus Hemibagrus; species Hemibagrus wyckioides. Next base: position 3,680,194 of record NC_080724.1, read on the forward strand.
GGATTGGTCAAACACTTCAGGAGTGAACAAGATTGGTCAAAACTTTGTAGGAAACAGTAACAACATCTTCAGGAGCATGAAACAAAAATCTAGTTTTTAGACAATTGTACCGTTATATATTTGTAGATGCAGCATTCAACATAAAAAAAAAATATTTTGTTAACATAGAAAATGACGACACCAGGTTTATGTATAACCTCTAACTTTATTAATTAGTACAAATCAATACACTCAGCAGAAGTATAGTGCCCCCTATATGCTGGGAGGACAAAGCCTGATGTCACAAGCTCACTCAAGGCAGTACAATCATAGAGCAACAATGAATACACATTCAAGGAACCATTATAGCAATAGTATTTATATTAATAATAATAATAATAATAATAATAATATAGCTACAAAATCTAATAGAGGAAGTAATCAGTAGGTTTCAAGTAAACTGGAATATCTATCCACTGTACAGGAAGGATGGAATAAGTTAAAACCATACCCTCTTTGTCAGTATTTATGTTTTGCAGGGAGCGTATAGTTAAATTCACTAATCAATGACCATGTCTCCGGTTTCCTCTCCTCAACAGGCTTCAGAGACTAATGTGTATGCAAAGTTGGTTGTTCTGCCCAGGTCATTCTCTGGAATTTTACCTAGAGTTTATTGAAAAGGCAGCTAATGCCAGAAAAAACTGTGTTCTGGTTGAAATATCTCAATACGTCTGTGTTACAGTGCAAAGTTACCCCATGGGTGGTTGAGGTCTACAGTATTCGAAACGTCGGAAACAAAAAATGTACACTTCCATTAAGTTACATTAAAAACGACATGCTTATCAGTAGATTTTTTTTTGTTGTGAGAATGTACAGGAAAACAAGGCTTAACAACTATTCTGCAATCTGGAGGCTGATATTTTCACAAAGCACAGAATATCGACAGAACGGAAAGCTGTGGTCAACGGGAAAAAAATTTAAATAAAATACAAGTCTATGATGCTGCGCAAAAACCTGATGGGATGAGCGGATGGACGCAGAGACGCGGTTTGGTCTTCTCTATAGTATGAAAGAGCAGGATATCCTTCTATCCAAGAGACATCATCTATCTATCTATCTATCCATCCATCCATCCAAGAGACTTATCCTCCATCATCATCATCATATCAGAACCTGATTAAGACTTGAATAAAAACCAAGTGTGTACAGATTGTGAATGTATTTCATTAGTCGTACCTTGCATCGTTTCATTACACCAGAAGACTGGTTCCAGGATTATGAGAGAAAGATATGTGAGAGAATGTGGCATAACGATACAGAATTAGAGGCGGTTTTATCACATTTAGCAGGACACCTCCATGGTTTGTGGTCTGGCTTGGGTGTCATGACCTGGGCTGGCAGCAGCGCCCTCCGGCTGGGAGTTGTTGTGAGCGCGGCTACGTGCGCCTTCCACGGAGTTCATGCTGGAAGCTGAGTGGGTACGAGAGCGTGCCAAACGCGTCATACTGGCAGTGGGCACTGAGACAGAGAGAGAGAGATAGAGACAGAGAGAGAAATATGAACAAAGGTGGTAAAGGGGTAAACGACCTTGAATAAGGTATTTAAATAAAAAGTGAACTACGGTGACGTGGTGCTGGATCTGGAAAGAAGCACACATTCAATTCTGTGCAAATTCAATTCAATTCAATACTTCACATTCAATACTGTGTACTGAAATATAGATTTCAGTACAATACACACTCATTTCTGGCTGTCTGACTTGGCCAAGGTTGGAAGGACACAAGGCTTGAGTGTTGATAAACATGTTTAATAACCTATTTAACTTTTTAACATCTTGGTTAGGAACCACTGATTAATTGAAACTGCACAAGGGGATGCAGAACGATGCTGAATCTCTGAAAGAAGCCTGTAAATAAGCCTTGTGTCTTCCTGCCTGTGGCCTTAAAATCAAGTTTTAGCCACTGCAAATTTGTCATTATTCTCATATGAAAGAAGGGAAATCCCTGGGTTACAACTGACTTCCAATTCATTTTTACCGTGGCTGAAAAAATGAATATTCGGAAATTGCATGTAGAAATGCAGGGATTCCATGTAGAGATGCAGCATGCAAAATAGCTCAGGTTAATGTAGTTTAATTTTTTTTAAAAAAAGGACAACAAAAAAGTTGCCTCAGAGAGAAGGAATAAAAAAAAAAAAAAAGCAAAAATACTTCTGATAACCTGTCCCCAGGGTTCTCAAACACACTCGCACTTTCGCTCGCTCTCTCACATACACACACTCGACATCAAGAAAAAAAAATAACATATTGAAGTAATGACCACAGACTCATGCTACTAACACCATGATGCAGAGACAGTGAGAAACACAGAACTGAATGTCGAGGGAATGGAGAAAGAGAGAGAGAGAAAAAGAGAGAGATGCTGAATGAACAGACAAATAAAAGGACAAGACACTGGAAGTGCAGCCTAAAGTGTTTTCTAAACTCCTGGTACCTGCTTCGCTGTTCAGATGGCTGAGGAGCACATGGGGGACTGTTCACATTTGACGGAGGGGTCAAAGAGGAGAGAGGAAGAGAGACGAGGAAAACAAAGATGTTACTAGTAAGACTTTTTTTTTTTTTTTTAAAGAAAAAAAGAAGACTGAAGAGAAAGAAAAGACAGATTAGCAGGAGGATCATGGGAGAAAGCGCTAGGACCTTCTCTGTCTCAGGGAAAACCAGCTCTGTCTTTACACACAGAAGACCCAGTATTAATCATAACTTACTTTAGTCCAAGCCTAATTCACACTTAACCAGAACATTAACTACAGCTTGATATTATATTGGCAAAAGTTTTGGGACACCCCTCCAAATCATTGAATTCAGGTGTTGTTTTTCAGGGGTTGGGCTCGGCCCCTTAGTTCCAGTGAAAGGAACTCTTAATGCTTCAGCTTCATACCAAGACATTTTTGGACAATTTTAACTTTGTGGGAAGAGTTTGGGGATGACCCTTTCATGTTCCAACATGACTGCACACCAGTGACCAAAACAAGGTCCATAAAGACAGCATCAGTGCCTGACCTCACAAATGCGGTAACCATAAACACACTCCTAAACCTTGTGGAAAGCCTTCCCAGTAGAGTGGAAGCTGTTATATCTGCAAAGGGCGGGACAAGAAACACTACGTATTACATTCACGTGAATGTAAAGGCAGACGTCCCAAAACTTTTAGCAGTATAGTGTGTTTACATCATTACCTACACTACCAGTCAAAAGTTTGGACACACCTTCTAATTCCATGGTCTTTCCTGATGTTTATTTCTTTCTACATTGTAAAACAATGCTGAAGGCGGCCGAAATCCACAATAATGTCCTTTGAACAGTGGATATTGAGATATGTCTGCTACTGATGCTCTGTAAAGCCTTCATAACGCCTCTAATCTGAGGTGCTGTTAATTGGTGATTTCTGAGGCTGGTAACACTAAATGAACTTCTCCTCTGCAGCAGAGGTCAGTTTTGGTCTTGCTTTACTGGGATGGTCTTCATGTGAGCCAGTTTCATCATGGTGCTTGATGGGTTTTGCAAATGCACTGGACAATACTGTTCTTGCAAGAACTATTCCAGAACACCTGACCTTTATGTCTTAAAATAACAACTGACTGTTTTTGTTGCCATTACATATGGATTACTTAAGTCCATGTGTGTTATTTCATAGTTTTGAAATCTCCAGTATTGTTCTAGTATGTAGAAAATAAATCCCTAAACAAAAAACACTGAATTAAAAGATGTGTCCAAACTTTTGACTGGTAGTGTATATTATAGGTAATTCAAATAACCGGACAAATATTCTAATAATTCACCCTTAAAAAGATGAATTAACTTGTTCCAGCAGACTTCCTAAATCTCCAAGATGCGTCTGCATTGAAATAGTTGATAAGAGATGGAGAGAGGCAAAAGTAACAAAAACTAGCCACACCAAAATATAAAAGAGCCAGACCCACCCAAAAAATGACAATAAATGTCAATTTGTATTTATTTATTTATTTATTGTCATTATTAATGTAATATATTTACTATCCATATCAAACGTTTAGTACAAAATCTTGACCAGGCCAATACCTTGACATATTTGCAATTTGAAACACCAGTTAGCCTAACTCAGACCCCAACTCTGTGGTTGTGGTTAAAACAAGACTCCTACATCAGAGCCGACAAAAACAAAAGGACGACAACAAATAACTGACTCAACAACTACCTCTACATTCACCAGAGACCAATAGGTGTACAAAGGTCACAATAAAAATCATATCTTACACAAACAGTATAGCCGGGTCTGTGTATCTGAACACTCGTGCAGTGCTAGCTCAAATAATTAAATAATAATAATTATTATGATTTTATTGCATTGCCTCACCAAGCACCTCCACTCGTTTTCTTCATAAAATGGAATTTACCAAACATTCATAGACTCCATCAACTATTCAAGCCCACATAAACACAAGCTAGGTTCTTTTCCACTTATGCAGCAAACAAGAACAACAAAAAAGTCCCCACAAAAACTACAATGCTATAAGTTTGTATTCTTAAATTCTGAGGGAGATCTGGTTTATGTGTTCGTATACTGAGAGGAGGAGGTAATATGGAGTGAGGCCAGGACTGAAGGTCAGGAGCCAGATGACTAATCACGTCACACTGAATAAGCGACATTTGGAAGGTAACCGTGTTGTACAGCCCCTGAAGCGTGCCATATGCGTCACGCAGTCGATCATCCTCTCAGTAAACAGAATTAAAAGTTACTCAAAAACTGACAGATCTAGAATGTTTTGTTTTTCATGCTCTAACTGTTCATGACTGATTACAGAACATTAACCACAATCCTCAAGTGTTTACGACAAAATGGGTTTCAGCTCCCAACTGAGTGAAAATCAGCAAAAAAAAAAAAAAAAGGCTACTATTTTGGACACAACAGTATTGTGTCAAGACTTTGAAAAATCTTTGATCTAAACACACTTTATTAGGAACACTATACTAATTTCTGTTCCCCAAACTACCCAGGTTCTTCATGGCATGGATTCCACAAGATGCTTTACACATGATGGATTCCTGCAAGATTCCTTTGATATTCTGCTTCCTGTTGCCATTTGTGAGCAGCAATCAAGAATCATTTGACCAGGCTACGTTTCCTCGCTCTTCACCTGTCCAGTTTTGGAACCTGAAGTGGTGATCTGCTGTTGTAGTCCATCTACCTAACGGGTCAATGTGTTATAGATTCCGAGATGCTTTTCTGCTTACCGCAATTCTACGAAGTGGTTATCCGTGTTACTTTAACCTTTCTGAAACTCGAACCAGTCTGACCGTTCTATGTTGAGAACTATGAGGCATTTCGGTCCACGAAACTGCTGTCACTGGATTTTTTTCCTTTAATACATTAACATCGAACCTTTATCCTGGTTTGAAAGTGGATTTAGAACCTAACCCTGGAACATTGAGTTCAAGGTGTGAAAACACCATGGATGGGACACCAGTCCATTGCAAGGCACCACACACACACACCACGCATTATAAAGTTCAAGTTAAAGGTCAAGAGTAGAGGGGCAGGGAAGCAGTCCACGCAGGCCATGCAACACAGCATACTGGCAGAGTAAAGCTGCTTTACTTACACCCTGGAGCTCGCATCACTGCACAGCCACACAGGAAACAAAGTCATATTTTGAGTTTGGCACTAGGAAAGCTAGTCCGGCTCCATCCTAAATTGAACTCTGAGAGGAGTATTCTAACTTGTGGTTTGATTTACGCCAATTCATTATTAACTCGGACGAAAAGGGGGGGTATGAGGGAAAATATCTGATTTTGAGCTATACTAGCACTAAGCTTTGTTTTGGAGTTATAGTGGGTTTACTTAAGTTCCAGGAGAACTCCTATGTGCTCCTGTAAATACACTGTTGTAGAAAATGCATCGCTCATCGGTATTAGTATTACTGTCAGTGTGATATGCAAGTACCACAATCATACAAATCGAACAAGTCAGCAAACGCGTGCTTGCATGTTCATGCCTGTGTATATGCATGTGTGCATGTGTGTAGTGTTGCGTGGGAGGAGAAGGGGCTGCTGAGATGATGTTTCCCCACACGAAAACTTTCTGACGGTGAATTTTTCAAAAGACATGATGTTCAAAGAGACAAAAAAAAAAAAATAAAAGAGAGAGACATCAGAGACATTTCAGACACAAGGTTACAGCTTAGGTCAGACTAGAACATGGGAAAGCAATACAGCTGTGTGACGTTAAAGACACGATGTCTACTGAAGGAAATGATTGAAAAGAGTGAGATGTACTTACTGTAACCCATGCCCTGGACAAAGTACTTGAAGGCCTCAGCAAGTTTACCAGGCTGGGAAAGAAACGTGCAATGTTATACGAGAACATTCTTTATAGTATCCGTTTTCCAAGTGCACATATATATATATATATATATATATATATATATATATATATATATATATATATATATATATATATATATATATATATATAAAAGCTGATAATTATGATTCCCAAAACTACTTTTTCCTTTGACTCAAGCTTACTTGTACAACTTGGGGCAGCCCACCACAATCTGCCATCTGAAATAATAAGAACAGAGATTAGTAAAACAAAATGTAAAACAATATTTCCTAAAAAGAATCCTGATACAAGAAGCAATTTGCCAGGAGTGTCTTATCTTGCCTTCAGAAGGGTGGTCTTTGTGGGGTTTAACCTCGAGTTGCACTCAACCTGAACAAAGAAACAGGCCAGATCAGTGAAAGAGATAGACAGAGGCCAATGTGATGGCTTCTGGCATAAAAAAATAGTTCAATACATTCAGAGAAGCCAAAACAATCATCATGCTGTTTATTGGCATATGTGTGGTGGGCTGGGGAAAACCCCTCACACACCAAACTGCTCTGCTACACACTTTCCTGAACTGAAATATGTTTCTCTGTTGCATGCATCGCAGCCAGAATTTTCTTTAGAAGATTCTTGCATTACATTTACCCTTACACTGGAACTAAAGAGTACAAACGTGTTTTGGTGTGACGATGCACAAAGCATGATCTATAAAGAGTGCAGACTGTGCACCAGGCCTTCTCAACAAGGCATTAATCCCAACTGCAACAATGCACTTGTGGCTAAACGGGCAGGAAACCTAGTGCAAAGCCTAGCCCAGATAACTGCAGGAGTAAATGCCTTCCTTTTAAAGTGGTTTATGTTACATTAACCATAATATAATTAAGCTAACATAATGTTGAGGTGTCAAGGCACGGTACAGAATGTCAACATTTATAGAACAAACTGAATTATGTTCACAAAACATCTATCGCTTGCTTGCCATAATCTTTGATTGCCTTTTCCTAGCCTGCCACACATATACACTACATTATGCACACATGCAATGTATTTACACAAACTCAAGGTACAGATTATTTATAGAAGGATTATTAATGATCAGATGTTTCTGTTTGTTGTTTAAAGATAGTAATCCATCACTCACAACGGCCTCCACAGCTGGAGAGGTATCACCCACAATCAGCAACGCAGGACACCTGAAAAGAAAAGCAGGAACATTTCACGCACATTAATCTATAAACACCATAAAATTATTTCACTTGGGCACGGTTATATATTGTGGCCTTCAGTAAAAATGATATCATGATCCTGCGTACACACTTACTTCAGAGTGTTGACAGTTTCCTCATTAAGCCCTACGATGGGCCTCTCAATCTCTAGATCTCGGCGGCTATGAGGACATAAAGAAAGGTCAGTACTCCTGCATGTGGTCAGTATGGAAGCTGAGCGGAACGGTCCTTGTGGATCTCTTCAATACCTGTTGTAGGAGTTGCAGAACAGTGCCAGGTTGTCCTGGTTCATGTCCTGAGCAATGTGCAGACGGTATGTCTGGATGATCTCCTGGTTCTCTGTCAGCTCATCCTATTGATTGAACAACATCCTGCCATTATTTTCACTCTTTAGTGCACTCAGCCAACCTATTACTCATCAGCGCGTCATCATAAGCAGACCTTTAACGTATTACCACAATCACAAGGAAAGATATGACTCTTCAGGCTATGAAGGCTAATCAGTATGTATTAAGACTTACTGTGCTGAAATGATGTGCCATCACGATATCCACCAGGTTGCTGGTCCAACCCGACAACTACAACATGGACATACAGAGAAGTACACGGTTTGGATCATCTGCTAGATTTCAGAACTATCTTTGACTGAAAGTACACATTGTAAAAAATGACCAAATACAAAAAGAGTTTGGGTGTAGATACAGTCGCTACTAAATCTTTTTTTTCCCTTAAATTACAGAGAGGTTTAGTGCACTTTCCCATGTCCTGCTTAATTAGATTCTTGGAACATAAGGTTCTCTGATCCACTCTGATCTGGCCAGCACCCAGGACACCCAGCACATGTCACAAACATGGCAGCCAAATTCTACTCATCAAAGCATTTTGAAGAAATGTTATGTTCTACATGTTGTTTACCTTTGAGGCTGCCCAGTCCATCCATCCTTTTGCACAGGGGTCCACATTAATAAGAACCAATCCCTCTACCAGTGTAGGGTGATTCAGCTAGAAGAGAAGAAAGAGGAATTGGAAAATACTGGAAAATTGGGAAGGTTTCCATCCATAACTTGGTTCAGGAATGTATTTTTCAGTATAAAATGATGAACCTTTTAGATACACTTTATATATTCTTAGTGAAGGGTCAAGCACCTGAAAGGAAGTGGTGCACTGTGAGAAAGAATCTTTTTTTGCATAATGGCTTTGACTTCCAGGTATCACTTTTCAACCTAAACAACCCACTCACATGGCTTCTGCACATACAAAGACGATCACACCTTCACCTTTTTCTCATCAGTGCAGCAGAGCAGCTCACACATTTGGTTTTAAACACGAACTTGAGCTTTGTGACGATCAGACACATGATCTACATCAAAGCAAGATGGGTTGTTCAGGATGCAAGCGGTTCGGTTATGAAACCCATAATGGATGCACACGGTGGTGTATGGAAAAAAACTAGAGTGAGCGAGAGAGTGAGCGAGAGAGAGAGAGAGAGAGAGAGAGAGAGAGAGAGCGCTTCACATTGCTCGGCTTTATCCAACTGTTGTCAACACCTCCGTGTGTGAATATGGCAGGACTATAATTAATCACTATTAACAAGCCTTTTCACCTAGTTTTTCCCCCATGATGCATGTTCATATCACACCCTGACAATGCCTGATAATTCTAGTTTCACAAAAGGAAGAGAGAGTAATTGCACTGTTCTCAATATATAAACACACTAAAGGAGAATTTAACACCAATGTCTAATAATAAGTCCTATTGTTAATAGTCTGCAGTTGGTATTAAAATCCTGGTAAAAAGTAGCTGTGCACATGGCTTCGAGTAATTAATCTTAGCAAATCCTCTTCAATTTCATACAGATTAATTATGGAAAGATGAGACAAAGTGGGCGAGTGACTCTGTGATACCTAATACGTGTGTGCCTTCCAAGTGTGTAACTATGCAAGAGTGTGTCCGCCCTGAGATTTGTCCAATTAGCAATATTGTTGGATGCAGGACCCTAAAACCCCAATCTATTATATATTTTGCTTTCATTCAACACAATAAAGGTACTCAATGTTTATCAAATGGCATTGTTGATATGTTGTATTAAGTAACAGAGGTCACTTACTGCCAGTCTGGTGAGTATGTAGGCTCCAGCACCAACACCGATCCCAATCACACTATTGATCCTACAAAAGGTTTCGTTTAGAGACATCCATTTCAATCAGACAGACAAGGGAAAATAATATGAAAGGATATTAAATTCTTGGTGTATTCGTGAGGTAATGCGCTAGGGACGGATGAGGAGACTTACCTTAGGTGGGTCATGACTGAGGGCAGCATCTCAGCTAGCTGATCCATCATAGGGTACTGATACCTGAGAGAGAGAGAGAGAGAGAGAGAGAGAGAGAAAGACAGATTTATATGACTTGGATGACTCTTGTTTACATACGGTATGAATAAAACCACTGAATGATAGCATGAAATAAAGTAAAGTTCTGTTTATTGCACGTTTGTGAAAGGATCCGCTCCATGTATTCAACTCTGTATTGGAGAGTGTCTGTTCAAACACGTACTGTAATGGAGAACAATTAGCATCATGTCTTATTGTACATTTAGTCACAATCCCTTATTGTGTAAGTAGCAGTGATGAATCAGCATTTTAGCCTAGTGACGGGACAGCTGCAGTGGTTCGCTTGCATAGAAACTGTAGTTCTCTGCTGTGCTGTAAATATTTGCTTAACTCTTCCAAAATTAGCCATGAGACAATTAGTTTATGAGTTATGAGGTTAGGGGTCTTTATGCTTGAATTCTCACATCTGCTTATCCTAAACAGGGTTGCTGAGAACCTGGAGCCTTTCCCAGGGACAGGACACCCTGGACAAACTGCAGACAGACCCATCCGAGGGTATAGTCACTCACAGATAAATCACACACTCACAGACTATGGACAGATGCCAATAAGCCTACAAAACATGTTGGACTTGGGGAGGAAACCAGAGTGCTGGAAGGAAACCCTGGAGAACTGCGAGAACATGAAAATGGCAACACTTAGAAAATGCAAACACGCACATGGCAGAAGCAGGAACTGAACCTCCAACTCTGAAGCTGTGAGGCAAACCTGCTAAGCACTAACATTAGATGTCTGGCTTTTCCACATCATAATTGTCACTAGAATCATGGTTCTGTATTACACACTTGAGAGGCCACGTGACGCTAGTGTGAAAACCAGTGCCAAAGCTTTTGACCTGATCCATCCATGGCCGAGAACCGAAGGAGCAAAATTGGCTGGGAGCAAAAAGATGGCCTACAATCTCTCCTGTTAATTGCAGTGACACTAGCCAAATGTAGGTGTCTGTGAGCTAGTGTATGAGGCATCATGTGTCTCAGAGGTAGCTGATGTATGGTGTGGAGAACTGGTAAATGACTGAATTGCAAAGAAAATCGGGAAAATACAAAAACAAATGTAAAGAATTGAAAAGAAAACATAGCATATCCTTATTCGCATCAGTTATTGTGATGCAACCATTTGTAAACACAAATGTAAACACATTTCTTCTTACCCAGTAGGGAAAGGTGCTGCGTTCTCCTGCTGGCCTGGAGCATCCACATGAGCCACGGCAAAATGCTGTGTGATCTCCTGCATGTCCTCAAAGTTAAAAAGAGTGTTGAAGCATGACTTATCTGCAATAAAGAAGTTAACAAACAAGAACGGCCGTCAGTATCCGGTATAACAGAGTATGATGCTTCAGAATACGATGCTGAACTCTGCCCACCCTTAGCCTCTACTGTGTGTAAGGATTATTGTGTGCAAAATGTAATATTAGCTCACTATTTTGCTATATACCTTTTTAAATATTAGTTTATTGGTATGGCACACATGACAACAGTTGTACAGATAGCACAGTAAATTGCTAAGTTTTAAAAAATAAAACTTTTATTTTTATATGGTAGCGCTTGAACAGTGGGTCTGAAAGTAGCGTCTCTCCCAGAGATCCAAAATAACTAGGATGTCCATAGAGGGTTTGTTTTTGGTCAGTAGTGGAAATCATGTCTCAATATTATCAACATTATTATTTTTAGGATTGAGTTCTTATAGTTAATAGCCTGTGTGACAGGTCACTGGGTTTAATCTAAGTTCAAAACTCAAAAATAAATAGGACTAAACAAGTAAATAAGTGCACGCATCTGAACATTATCACATTATACACTGATCAGCTACAACAATCTGAGCCCTGACCCATGAAGTGAATAAGACTGATGATCTCCTCATCATTGATATGAGCGAATTTGATGAAGGGCCAAATTGTGATGACTAGACCACTGGATCAGAGCATCTCCAAAACTGCAGCTCTTGTGGGGTGTCCCTGGTCTGCAGTGGTCAGTATCTATCAAAACTACCCTTTAAGCCCATGGAGGACCCACCTGACAACTTAGAGGACTTAAACTTAAATTTAAATCTAGTGGAGTCCATGCCTTGATGGGTCAGGGATGTTTAGGCAGCAAAAAAGGGGACCAACACAATATTAGGCAGGTAGTCATAATGTTATGCCTGATCAGTGTATATAGTTTATTGCATTATTTAATGTGATTCCATCTCATTTTATTCTATTACCTATATTTATTTATTCTATATTATTTTACTTTTTATAACACTGTCAAAAAGCATTTTACTACACACCATACTGTGTGTTTACGTGTGTGTGTGTGTGTGTGTGTGACAAATACAATCTGAATTTGAACATTGAACATGGAAAGTTAAGAAATACAAAGCTCTATGTCTCTGAATATTATTGTATATGCTTAAACGATGTACTGAGGGGATGTGTAGAATTGATTTTATAGTTAAATGGGTCTCTAGGTGCAAAATGATTGAGGTCCTTTTGGTCTAGGGAAATTGTGTAATGGAGCCTATAAAGCTATAACACCATCATCATCATCATCATTTTAGACTCTGTATAACAGTACTTGTGGTGGACAAACTCACGGTTAAGGCCAATGTCATGGTATGTAAGGATGACAGGGCGGTTGCCTTTAGGTGTTCCTCTCAGAGTGACATGGAGAACACCGTGGGGGGTCTCGATGTCATGCTCCTGGAAACAAACAAACAAAAAAAAAAAAAAAAGAAGAAGAAAGGAAAAGAAGACGTCAGCAAGAGGTAAAGAAATTCTATCGAAATGACTAAGAGTCATGTATGAACCCAGGCTACATGAATGAGCACATTGTGTAACACCACACTGACAAACAAACGTCAGCGATACATCAACAACAAAAATAAGTCAAAAATATCTGATGTTACCACCACAGGAAGCTTCCTCGTGCTGACACACTTGCAGCACAAACACCGGCTTTGGCTAGAATAAACCTCAAACGACGTCAAACTGCAGCACAATTACCTGTTTGTGCATCAGAATTGGCAATAACTAGAACTCCACACTGAAATAGTCACAGATTCTTTGAGTACATTAAACAGAGACGATGGTTTCCGTCTCACACTGTTCCATATGCATCTGTGTAGTAGTTTGTTGCTTGGGGTTGTGTGGGTGTTTGGTTTACATCCATAGTCAATGTTTGTTATTAAACAGCAGCACGGTGCATTGGCTGTATTTAAAACCTAGACATCTGAGCATCACTCACACATGTCCGTACACACACACACACACACATTTTCTCACAATTAACAATTTTTACATAAAAACATTAGAAACCTGCTCAAGCTCATTCCAAATAGATGTGCTATTCGGGTTAAACCCAAAATATACCAGAGGGATTCTGCGCCATTTTTCATGCAAAACTATATGATGCTAGTGGAGGAAAACGTTTCACTCCTCCAAAACACCTCAAAGAGTCTTGATAATATCCAGATGACTGTGCAGGCTATGGGAGATGTTTAACTTCACTTTCCTGTTCTTCAGACCACTCTGTCACCAGTCTTGCTGTGTGTATCGGTACGACACCACCTCCAGGGTTTGAACCACTGGGTGCACATGATCCTCCATAATGATTCATTAGCTCTCAGCAGTGACGCGTCCGTCTAGCACAAGCAGTAAGCCAAAGGGAATGGCATGATATTACAGCCCAAACTATCACCGATCCACTACATGCTTCACTCTGGGCACACAACAGTCTGTGTTAGGGCTTCTCCACACCACAACTCTCCTGGATGTTAGAAAGACAGTAAAAGTGGACTCATTGGAGAACAATATATGCTTCACATTGTCCCCAGACCAAGATTTCCATTAAAACCAATGTTTGGCACTGGCACAAGTGACCAAAGGTTTGGCTGTAGCATTATGACCATGACCCCTCTGGAGCTCCAGATGGAAACTGAAGAGTTGAGGTGTGCATTTCAAAGATTCAAAGAACTTTATTAATCCCATGGGGAAATTCCTTTGCCATGTTACAGTTGCTCTAATGAAAATAAAAAATATAAGAGAGAAAGAAAGAAATGTTTTATAAACTGTAAAATAGAATAAATAAATACAAATACTGTACAAATACTAGTGTAGAGCTGTAATATTGCACACAAGGATTGTAAACTGGTGATAATGGTGATAATTTAATCCTGAGTTGGGCAGTTGTGGTTTTCTGTTTTTTTTTGTATACAATCTGGGTTGCTACCCTTTTTGACAGCTTTGTGACCACATGCTGACATGACCTTGGATACTGTGACTGTCAAAACACCACAAAGACTCACTGCCATAGTCACAGATGCACCAGTGAGATGTGCACCAACACATTAATGTGTGCGACAGTGTGTAAACAACTAGAACATGCCAAAAAATAAATAAAGAAATAAACAAAGAAAAGGAAATATTAAACTATCTAAACAAGTCTTAATTGTTGTTGAGATGGTGAGGTTTGGATTAAACCCATTCAATTCCATTTGGGCATTAATTTGAACAGATGGACCCTGACCTTTGATTAGCCCTCAAACAGGGGCTCTTCACTGCTACACAAAGGCAGAGGGAAGGACAGTGTCTCAGAATTAGCTACTAAAATGTGAAAAATCATCTATCTCCACTCTGCAGCGGCAGCAAAAACCTTTCATCTCACACCTGTGAATGCTGCACACAGTGAAAGAGCAGTTTTTAAAAATAGATGAGGTTGTTGGAGCTTTTTACCGTTCTGTCTTTGAGGAGCCATTATTTTAACTGTATGCTTCTATAAAGCAGGTGTTTCAGCAGTGAGAGCAGAGAAACAAAAAAATTCAGGGGCTTGGGAAAGGTCACTGGTTCCCAGTTTAATGCAACACAGCATAGAGACACACTGCTTGGTCAGCTTTACTTCCAGATCGCTTTCCCTGAATGAGGAAAATACTTCTACACGTGTGAAGAATTCATTAGCTAGCCTACAAGAAACATGAATGCTCTGTGACCTGTGCTTTGGTTTCTAAGGAATCTAACTGACACTACTAACTATTCCATGGTCAACTGATAGTGGTATTATAACAAAGTGGAAGCAAATGGGAACAGCAGCAACTCAACCACGAAGTGACTGTAGACCACGTTAAATCACAGAGCTGGGTCAGCACATGCTGAGGCTCACCAACTTCCTGCAGAGTCAATACCTACAGACCTCCAAAGTTCGTGTGGCCTACAGATTAGCCCAAAACAGTGTGTAGAGAGCTTCATGGAATGGGTTTTCATGGCCGAGCAGCTGTGTCCAAGCCTTGCATCACCAAGTGCAATGAAAAGCTTTGAATGCAGTGGTGTAAAACACGCCTTCACTGGACTCTAGAGCAGTGGAGACGTGTTATCTGGAGTGATCAATCTCGCTTCTCTGTCTGGCAATCTGATAGACGAGTCTAGGTTTGGCAGTTGCCAGGAGTACGGTACTTGCCTGACTGCATTGCGCCAAGTGTAAAGTTTGGTGGAGGTTATGGTGTGAGGTTGTTTTTGGCGCCTTAGTTCCGGTGAAAGGAACTCTTAATGCTTCAGCTTCATACCAAGACATTTTGGACAATTTCATGCTCTTTGTGGGAACAGTTTAGGGATGACCCCTTCCTGTTCCAACATGACTGCTGACCAGTGCACAAAGCAAGGTCCATAAAGACATGGATGAGAGAGTTTGGTGTGGAGGAACTTGACTGGCCTGCACAGAGTCCTGACCTCTACCCGATAGAACACCTTTGGTATGAAGCAGCAGATCACGCTTGCACCCTTGGCACAAAGTACGTCATTAGCAAACCTACTGGCAGAATGCATGAGCTGTTGATTTCTGTCCTTGCACTGCAAGTCAAATTACTTTGTTTGGGATTGGTTACAAGTAGCTCATGATATTCAGAGCACTGAGGCACTGTGAAGGACATTAGGCATAATACACAAAATAGACATGAAATTTTGGTCCTGCGATTTGTTCAGCCTATAATAAAGGTTACAATTTTTATGCTGTCGATTCTAGTGACTGTTTAGACTGTCTAAGGATACTCCACCCAACCCCACCCCCAACACCCCCGTACCATGAACAAACACTATCAGCAAATATGAACAGATCTGATGGGTGAAAGGTGCACTGTGGGGAAATGTCAAGGGCCTTGAAATGTCAAAGCTAATGCTCCTGCCAAACACTACCAGCATCAACTCCACCTAAACAAGCCATAACACCACTTCCAAAAGCTATTTCTGTGCGAATGGAACAACAGCGTGTCGTTCAACGTGTCATTTGTGAGCGTGAATGGAAAATGAGCATAATGCAAGGCATGGCTGCTGTCCTGTGGTAGAGCTACAAAGAAAGTAGCAAGGGTGTCTGAAAGATGTTAGAAGAACTGCATGTGATTTGGTGTAACACTGGGAAATGGCTTACAAGGCCATCAGCAATGCAAAGCAGTGACTCAGCAATGATATCACATTTTCTAAGAACGGGTGCTGGAAGATTGTGTGTTTATATTCTCCTGAAAAAAATCTGTTAGCTGATAGCGTTCACGGCCAAATGTGTTTGAGGTACAGGAAAATAACAACCCCGATTTTTTCGGTTCTTCTCTTTCCATCTGCAACCATCAAATGGTCATCATGTGACTTGACTGAAATGGACATACTGTACACAGTGATGAGCCTGCACGTGTCGAGCATGATGTAGCTGAAGTTCTATTTCACTAAATGCTATCCAATAGCACAAACATCATGCTTTATAAGCTTCATGTGTCTTGCTTAACTCGACCCAACCCTAAACACCACCCTGCAGCTTCATTTCTCTCTCTCTTTCTCCCTCACACACCGAAATCAAAGGCCTTCCCCTCTGGGACGCTGCAGGATGCCTGGCTCATGCACACACACAAAGGCTTGCTCAAAACCAGACACACCTTCAGATTGCACAGTCAGTTACTACTAACACACACACACACACACACACAAACATGCTGCAGATAAACAATCACGCCTTATAACGGGTCAAACCCAAAACTCTCTTTACCCTAGAAATCTCTGTCTCTGTCTCTTTCGCTCTCACTCACTCACACCCACCCACCCACCCACATACACACACACACACCCACACCCACACACAAAATGTATGAGCTACATTAAGCAAATGTGTTGGATACCTGAGAATCAACAGGCTGTTTAGAGGTAAACACACACACACACACACACACACACACACACACACTTACACCATGCTGCGCCCTCCCTAAAGCACACACACACACACGCTTTCACTCACCACGCCGTTCATTGTACAGCCGATCTGGCTTAGATCCAACACGTCCGTCATTTCTCATCCACAGAAAAAAAAAACCTCCGCAAGAATGAGAGAGAAAGAAGCAAATGCTTTGCCCTTGTTTTTCCTGGTCACGAAGGGCGTCAGTAGCTCAGGAGGGGGAGGTGGAGGATAAAAAGCACAAAGAAATAATTAAAAAAAAAAAAAAACGTGACGGCAGAAGGCCACTCCTTACGAATAACGGGGAGAGAGAGAGAGAGAGAGAGAGAGAGAGAAAATGGTGTTTACAGATGGTAGCTGATCCAAGCAAGGCAGACTGAGGAGGGAGACGACGGATCTGTCGGAAAGCAGGCAGTGTGAGAATGAAAGAATGAAAGAGAGAGAGAGAGAGAGAGAGAGAGAGAGAGAGTGAGGAGGGGATGTGAAAGGCACTCAGGCTACTCTAATTGGATTTAGAGGGTCAGGTGAAATCAGGAGGAGTGAGAAGAAAGCCTAGAGTGTGTGTTGTGTGTGTGTGAGAGAGAGAGAGAGAGAGAGAGAGAGAGAGAGAGAGAGAGAGAGAGAAAGGGAGAGTCATCGAGTCAAGACAGCCGAATATTTGCGAATTCATACTGGGAGACAAACAAATTCGAGAAGGCATGTGGCTCATAAACACTACACACCAGTCTCGAAGAATAGTTTCCATAGAAACGAGGATTCACATGTACACGCAATGCAACATAACGTGTCTAAGTGTTCTGTATGTTATATTATAGATCGATTATATTATAGAAGGAGTTCACGCAGCTGCGAAGTAAGTAATGCCGGACTCGTGCTCAACGAAGCAGCCGCTTGCTGTGGTAAAGTAGAGCAGCGGCCATTGCAGGCTGTAATGACGGGATTATTTGAGGATTTAAGCATAAGGTGACAACATGGCTCTCTCTAACCAGCTCTCAGTGCACATGCTTGCACCCCCCCCACCCCACATGTTATTTATGTGACCATAAATAACAACCAAGGCAATAGGGAGAAGGAAAGAGAGATGGAAGGGAGGAATAAAAGAAAGCAGATATCGTGCCTGCGTTATCCATTTTTATGCCCAGGCCTCTCTGTCTGGTTCTCTCAGTTTGAGTCTCTCATTAGTATTTCAGGAAGGAGTGGTTGAACCAGCAGCACAATCGACTCAGAGTTAAAGTCACTGCAAGATCAAATGTCTGAATTTTTTTTTTGTCTACCGCATCCTTCCTGTATCTTCACACAGAGATTTTACTTACACATGAACTTGAGGCACATTTTCTGGCTACAGGTCCGTATCAGTCTCTGTTGAAATTGATCCAAGCAAGGTCAAGGTCACTCAAGGTCACATGCTTCAAACAGTTCTTCTACAGAGTGACTAAAAAGATTAGACATCTTGGCGGCGGAGGCGTTACCGTCCTGCTCCTTTATTGGCAAAACTGAACTTTTTCATTTGATATACCACGATGGTGCAGCCCGCCTTGATTGTGTATGCTGAAGCACAATCTGGCCTACTCCGATTAGCCATAACATTCTGATCACAGACAGGTGAAGTGAATAAGACTGATGATCTCATCATGGCACCTGTTAGTGGGTGGGATATATTAGGCAGCAAGTCAACATTTTGTCCTCGAAGGTGATGTGTTAGAAGCAGGAAAAATGGACAAGTGTAAGGATTTGAGCGAGTCTGATGAAGGACCAAATTGTGATGGCTAGACCACTGGATCTCCAAAACTGCAGCTCTTGTGGGGTGTTCCCGGTCTGCAGTGGTCAGGATCTATCAAAAGTGGTCCAAGGAAGGGACAGTGGTGAACCGACGACAGGGTCATGGATGGCCAAGGCTCATTGATGCACGTGGGGAGCGAAGGCTGGCCCGTGTGATCCGATCCAACAGACGAGCTACCGTTGCTCAAATTGCCAAAGAATGCTGGTTCTGATATAAAGGTGTCACAGTGCATGATGGGTCAGAGCTGTTTTAGCAGCAAAAGGGGGACCAACACAATATTAGGCAGGTGGTCATAATGTTATGCCTGATCGATGCATATTATAAAAACAATAACTAGTTTCTTTTAGCCTTTATGATGAATGGCTGTAACACACTAACCAGCTCATCATATTTATGATTCATGATTATATTTCGTTTAGTCTCCAGGTCTTAGCCTCGACAGTTATGTTACCAGGCAACCAAAACATGGGTGTGGGCAGCACACTACGGCTTTCTCTTACCCACAGGGCTAGGTAATGAATGTATGATTATTCTGCC
Organism: Hemibagrus wyckioides; assembly: GCF_019097595.1. NCBI lineage: Eukaryota > Metazoa > Chordata > Actinopteri > Siluriformes > Bagridae > Hemibagrus > Hemibagrus wyckioides. Next base: position 3,699,657 of record NC_080724.1, read on the forward strand.
TTTAGGTAAAGTGATATATTTTTATTCTACACAATTCTTAGTGGAATGGTCTTACTGTAACTAGAGCTACTTTGGGAGAAAGTCAATGAAAGCTCGAGCTCGGCAGCGTATTGCAAATATCATGACATGAGGTTGTGGCAAGATAAACTGCATGAAAAGCTTTGGAATTTGCAGAGCATGTCATGTGAAAGGGACCATGTGTTAAAGCTATAATAACAAGCTTTAGATAATCTCGTCAATCACACAAATCTAAGCAGACCAGTGCTGGACTGGGTCATGCAAACTACAGGCAGGGAACCAGACATAATATGGGTTGAGGAGAACACTGAATTGAAATGTGGAGGGCTGCACTATTTTTTTCCCCTCTGGGCCTTAAAAATGCTGCACAAAATGAGTACATTTCACTGAAATAATAATTCACTTATATATCAATACATACAATATATTGCCAAAAGTTTTGGGACGTCTGCTTTTACATGCACATGAATGTAATATGGAGTTGTCCCGCCCTTTGCAGCGATAACAGCTTCAACTCTTCTTGGAAGGCTTCCCACAAGGAGTGTGTTTATGGGAATTTTTGACCATTCCTGAAGTGCATTTGTGAGGTCAGGCACTGATGTCGGATGAGAAGGTCTGGCTCGCAGTCTCTGCTCCAATTCATCCCAAAGGTGTTTTATCAGGTTGAGGTCAGGACTCTGTGCAGGTCAGTCAAGTTCCTCCACACCATACTCGCTCATCCATGTCTTTATGGACCTTGCTTTGTGCACTGATGTACAGTCATGTTGGAACAGGAAGGGGTCATCCCCAAACTGTTCCCACAAAGCTGGGAGCATGAAATTGTCCAAAATGTCTTGGTATGAAGCTGAAGCATTAAGAGTTCCTTTCACTGGAACTAAAGGGCCGAGCCCAACCCCTGAATTCAATGATTTGGAGGGGTGTCCCAAAACTTTTGGCAATATAGTGTATTTAGTTGTTATATATTAATGGGACTAGGACTTTTATACATAACAGTCTCACATCCTTTACTCAGAGTTTTGTGGACTGCCATAGGAGAGAATGGTATTCACTTCATTTGGAAGACGCACTCATGCTGAGTGACTTCTGGAAGTGCTTCGAAGTCTGCATTAACGAATACACTGATACTGGTTTACAAGAATGGGAACCATCAGTCTAAAATTCTCTGTTGGCTTCAGGCACCATATCACAAGGCAAAAGTAAACTCGAGATTTCATGAACATGACAGTGAGCTCAGTGTTCTTTAGTCTTCCTCCCAGTAACCCAGTAGAACACCATGGGATATGGTAGAACGGGATATTTCCCAGCTTGGAATTGATGAAGTGGTGCTATCAACATGGAGCAGAATCTTCAAGGCATATTTTCAATCATGTGGAATCCATGCCGGCTGTTTTGAAAGCAAAGCGAGGCCCTACCTAGTATTAGTATAGTGTTCCTAATAAAGTGCTCAGTGAGTGTATAACCCAGCGTGAGTGGACACACTCTTTTGACCGACAGCAGGGGTATAATCCAAGCCGACTAACTTTTATTAAGAGTATGAAAGAATGTTCAGAGTGTTTAAAAGTTAAACCCTGAATCTGTCAAAACGCATTACTCCGTTACTCATAGAGACGTACAAATAAAAGCCAGCTCTCTCTCTCCATGTAAAACTAATCCCAATAAAGCAGGCTTAATAAAGAAGCGTGACCTCATCAGAAAAAGGTAGCTTTACAGTACGTGTTAGACTCTAAAATATTCCCAAATCCTAGAGAATTGGCCATTAACACTAAACTGCACACACAAACACAACACCTTGCTGCATGCTTGCTTTGTAGCTTATAGTATCTGATGTTTATCCATTGCTTCACGCAAATTGCCTACTTCTACTGTGATCTAAAATAAGCACCAGTTTAGATTTTTAAAAACTCAATATTTGAGAGAGTCTAAATGTGGGCAATAAAGTAAACATTTCTGCAGTAGTAAGCGCAAAAGTCTGGCATGACTGCAGGAAACTGCACCATCAATGAGTCCTAAGGGATCTGTATGGTGGACATGTCTGTGTTGAGAAGACTGAAGGAAGAGTCTCCCGGTTTTAGCCATCAGACCACGCAAGTGCTCATCTGATTGCAACAAGCTGAACGGACAGTTACTGAGTTCTTGTTTATTCAAACAAATAGCTTGCAAAAACATTTTCATTTAATCCCAAAAGCAATGTCCGAGCATGACAGTCTCACTGCTAATGCACAGTCATGCAGGTTGTAGCCCGGTGTCTGCAGAATGAAGAACCCTTATTTCCTGTAGGAAGTGAGCCGATTCTTGTCCTGTCTCATACTGTGGTAAATCTCTGCCACCTACATTTCAACACTCAGATCACAGATAGAGCAGTACTAGAGATTTAAAGAGATTTGGTGGGAGTGAGATAGGCGAAAGCAGATATTTAAGCACGTACCAGACCATTGAACAAAGATGCTGTGATGGTTGTTTTCTAGAGCTCAGGGTTCAGTAGTGTGAGTGTAGGTCTGAAGCCTGAAGCCAGTTCACTGACACCAAACCTGCCCTTTTTGAAAATGGTGGTCTGGAATTTGTGTTAACCAAACCCTGGTACGGTGGCATGGGGTGCGAATGCTATCTGCATGTTGAGTAGTGTGATTCGATTTGATTCAGTATCACTGTTTCAACTTCCTACTTCAACCAGGTCCCAGTATTCAGACCATGTGTATTGACATAAAAACACATATAAAAACAACAGATGTGGGGGCAGTGGAAGTTCAAGTGGTTATGGCTCTGGGTTGTTGATCGGAAAATCATGGTTCAAGCCTCAGGACCACCTAGCTGCCATTATTGGGGTGCTGGAACAAGGCCCCCAGCCCACCTTCTCCAAGGACGCTGCATCATGGCTGACCCTGTGCTCCATCCAAGGATGGGATATCTAAAGAAAGAATTTCACTGTGCAGTAATGTATATGTGACAAATCTAATGTATAGTGTAATGTAATGTATTATGCTATACATTTGTGATCTGTGTGTATAATATTATTCAGATAAGGCTTTCTATTTTTCATTGAAATACTCATACCTAATAAAGACTAGTGCATCTACTGGAATATTATTTAGGACACATACAGCATTTCGCACTGCAACCACTGCCTGAGGTTAACCCCTGTGTTATGTTTACACTTTGGACCCATTGGTACAGTCTGGTTTAAATTAACTTGGGGTTTTTGAAGCATTTTATTGAAAATATAAAAGGGGTCCGTGAACCTGAACACCACACGAGGGTTAAGTGAGGTCAGAGAAACAAACCCAAACACTAAAACACGCCATATAACCAGCTCGGCAAACCTCTGCTATCCAGAGCATCAAGTTATAACTACGAATTAGAGCAATGCATTACGTTATTTTTAACCTAAGAACGCAGCCATTCACAGAATTGTTCCTGTTCCCGTTACGATAGCCGCATAGCATCGATGCTGTTCAGCACACCGACACGCATCAGAACAAAAACTTATCGGAACCGCAGCGTTGAAAACTGTTACACCAAAATGTAGTGAGAGAACAGATATACATAGAACATGCGACCCAGTTACAGGAGGAGGGGGGTCCTGATCCGCAGATGGATAAACCATGACATTTAAGAGTCACCATATTGCTTATACCAAATCAGTTTCCCAGGATGCACCTGGCATGGATAAAGGTGGGCAAAAGTACAAAGGGCTTCCCTGTGTTCAAAGTTTAGTGAGGAGAAACTCCCCCGTTAAATACGCCTCTGCTACGGAACATACCCTGCTCGTGAGCCTCAGACTGCCTGTGTGTGTGTATGTGTGTGTGTATGTGTGTGTGTGTGCATGCAGAGCCACATCAAGGAGCAGGTGTATCCTGTTTTACAAGCAGTTGAGAATGTTCCAAATTTGTTAAAAAGGCTAAATAAGGCGCAAACCAAGACACACTTTCTTCACTTTGACACAAAAATGTCAGGTGCTGTCTTTTTTTTTTTTTTAAATACTACTTTTCACCCACAGAGGGCAACAAACAATACACACTATACTCAACAAGAAAATACACCGATCAGGCATAACATTATGACCACCTAACTAATATTGTGTTGGTTCGCTGCCAGAACAGCCCTGACCTGTCCAGGCATAGACTCCACAAGATCCCTGAAGGTGTGCTGTGGTATCTGGCACCAAGATGTTAGAAGCAGATCCTTTACGTCGTGTAAGTTGCGAGGTGGAGCTTTCATGGGCCCCACCCTGCAACTTACAGGACTTAAAGGATACTTACAGCTTCGCTCGAATCCTTACGGTTGCCCATTTTTCCTGCTTCTAACATATCAACTTTGAGGACAAAATGTTCACTTGCTGCCTAATATAGCCCACCCACTAACAGGTGCCATGATGAGATCAGTGTTATTCACTTCACCTGTCAGTGGTCATACAGTTATGGCTGATCGGTGTATATATATTTTTTATTTAAAACTTTATTCATTTGTGGCATTGATAACACACTCACCCCAATAAAAAAAATTAAAAAATAATGCTTTAGGCCGTCTTCTTTTAACTAACAATCTAATGGTGCTAATTAGTGAAGCTATCCTCATACTCGGGATATGGAAGATTTCGGGTTATTATATCAAGAGACTTTCAGGTGCCTTCTTCCATCTCCATCTCTTTTAGCTTGTGCCAGAAGCTTTGTGTTTATAAATATCTTTGTCGACTCAGCCGGTCCTGTGAGTCATGTCAGCTGGAGCTTGAACCTGCACGTGTACGCAAGTGTGAGTGCGCTGAAAATGACAAGACTGTGTGCTTTCACCTCACTCGAGGGCAAGGCTTTTACATAGGAGAGCACTTTACATTTATTCATCTGGCAAAAGTCTATGTCCAAAGTCATTTACATGGTGACCCTTAAAGCAATACAGGTGTTAAGCTGTGCATCCTGAAAGAGACTGAAGAAAGGATTGTAGTCCACCCCTATGACTGTTTATAATTAACATGTGACCATCACTAATGTGGTTAATCACTAACTAACTTCTGACATGTTCAATGACGGTGGTCTGTTTTAACTTTGCCTGGCCTCTTGTAGATCACTATCTGGCTGAGCCAAGTCTCTTCTGTAACCATGTGGTATAGCTGCACTATCCAGTGTGTTTCCTGAGGTATCCCTTATGTTTGAGGCTTGCCTTCTATTGCATCTCCTCTGGAAAAGTAATTCAAACCTTATTACACCATGTCCAGTTAAGGTCATTCAAACCTTATTACACCTTGTCCAGCAAGGTCATCCAAACCTTAGTACACCATGTCCAGTTAAGGTCATTCAAACCTTATTACACCTCCTCCAACAAGGTCAATCCAACCTTACTATACTACGTCCAGTTAAGGTCATTCAAACCTTACTACACCTCCTTATTAAACTTTACTACTTCAGCAAGGTCATTCCAACCTTACTACACCATGTCCAGTTAAGGTCATTCAAACCTTACTACACCTCCTTATTAAACTTTACTACTTCAGCAAGGTCATTCCAACCTTACTACACCATGTCCAGTTAAGGCCATTCAAACCTTACTACACCTCCTCCAGCAAGGACATTCCAACCTCATTACACCTTCTCCAGCAAGGTCAATCAAACCTTATTACACCTCCTTACTAAACCTTACTACTCCAGCAAGGTCATTCCAACCTTACTACACTTTCATTCAAATTTCATTCGGTCATTCAAACCTTATTACACCATGTCCAGTTAAAGTCATTTAAACCTTATTACACCTCCACCAGCAAAGGTCATTGAAACCTTATGACACCTCCTCCAGCAAAGGTCATTCAAACCTTACTACACCTCCTCCAGCAAAGGTCATTTAAACCTTACTACACCTCCTCCAGCAAGGTCATCCAAACCTTACTACACATGTGCAGTTAAGGTCAGTCAAACCTTACGACACCTTCTTTAGAAAAGTCATTCAAACCTTACCACATCATGTCCAGTTAAGGTCATTCAAACCTTATTACACCTCCTCCAGCAAGGTCATTCAAACTTTACTACACCACATACATACACACACTTATCTGTTAATTACAATCAAGTGTTGACATGAATTGCACTTAAATGATGTATTTATTACGTCCATAAAATAATCAATACAATCTCGATGAACAAGCCATGTTTTTTTAAAAACAGCCAGATTAACAAAAATAACAAATCACCAATATACTACAGTGAATATATTATATATATAAAATACATTACAGTATAAAAAAGCTATTAAGCATGTTGTCAAAATATGAATTCATACTTCAGCATGCTTTAAGCAGTGTGCCTTAGAATCATTGCCTAGTGCCAGTCTTAGCTGCCGTCATGCTGCCCCCTGCTGGACGAGACTGACAGGTGTCACAGTGTGAGCATGTATTTTAAACCCTGTCCAGATTTGGCATTACATGTTACCTTACCTCATCACCACTAATTACACCGAGCACACTGTGTCAGGAGCAGTGCTGGCAAATCAAAACCAGACCAAAAATATTTGCCAAAAACTGTTAAGCTGTTTAAGCAATACATTGTTGGGTACTCAGTTCTGTCTTGCTTCTCTTGCTCACTATTTGGCATATTGTGAACAATTTGCATTAAACCAGATTTTTACTTGCTTTTCAACAAACACAGAAAGAGAAGGAAAGGGGTGCTGTATTAAAGATTTCATTTCCTTTAAATAGCTATTTTAGTACACCACTGTACACCAACCTGGCAAAACATTATGACCACCTGCCTAATATTGCGTTGGTCCCCCTTTTACTGCTAAAACAGTCCTGACCCGTCCTGCACTGTATATTCTGACCCCTTTCTATCAGAACCAGCATTAACTTCTTCAGCAATTTGAGCAACAGTAGCTCGTCTGTTGTATCGGATCACACGGGCCAGCCTTCACTCCCCACGTGCATCATTGAGCCTTGGCTGTCCATGACCCTGTCGCCGGTTCACCACTGTTCCTTCCTTGGAGCACTTTTGATAGATACTGACCACTGCAGACCGGGAACACCCCACAAGAGCTGGAGTTTTGTAATATAAGATATGCAAATTGTTTAAGTTGTTATCAAAAACCCTTTGATTGTCAGGCACCACCATTCACCTGTAATGCGCATCCACATAGGTCACACATCACCTGATGAAGCTGGCTTTTTGGCTTCATTCACATTTAGACAGATGTCTTAAGTCTTTCTCCAAAAGACTCGTTCAGATTTGTTGTCACAGAGAGTTACAGGTCGTCATTCATACCATTTGCAATAACACTGTACAATAACTCACCTGTGTGTGTGTGACGGGTGATAACACTCTCACTGCACTATTACAACTAACACTAATTTCTAGACTATTTATTACCTATAATAAATGTGTACAGGAAGGAAGGAAGGAAGGAGGAAAGGAAAGGAAAGGAAAGGAAAGGAAAGGAAAGGAAAGGAAAGGAAAGGAAAGGAAAGGAAGAGAGCCAATGTCTTTTTTCTGAATGTGTGTGTCAGTGAAATGGATCCTCACTGTTCACTCTGTTAAACCAGACCACCTCATTACAGATGTGCGCTCCTGGAGGCTAAACTGAAGACAGTAATAAATATTTATTACTGTTTTCAGAGTTTGGAGAGCTGGTCAGAGTAGACTACAGCTGTTTTCTTAACATTCATGAACCCAGTCCCAACTAGTGCAGTTCCCTGAATAATCATGATTTGAGGAAAAGAGATGAGCTCAGCTACATCTGACAGGCTCTTGGCTGTTTGAATGGAGGATTTTAAAATGAGGTCAGCGTGTGGGGCGGGATAACGGCAGCAGGTCATCCTTTCAGAAGACGTACCTGTGAATCCTGCGGACAATGGTGAGTTGACCCACAAGCCTCACAAACGCATCATTTCTTCTCTAATTGGGTTTTGTAGTATGCCGTTATTTCTAGCGATGAGACAGGAGATGGAAGAGATGCTAATGGCTAAAAAAAGACTTTCATAGATTGCTCCGAGCTAATGGAGAAAAAGGCGATCTCGTGTTCCAATACTTTGAATCAACTTGAAGGAAATTGGCAGGTTCACTCAAATGGTGCCAACGTGGAGGGCGCTGGTGGCTCAGTGGTAGGTTTCTCGCCTACCATGCAGAAGGCCCGGGTTCAATTTCCAGCCAGTGCCCAAACCCCAGCCACTGGATGCAGTGCCGGTCCCAAGCCCGGATAAAATGGGTGGGTTGCGTCAGGAAAGGCATCCGGCTTGAAACCTGTGCCAACTGGTCCGCTGTGGCGACCCCTCACACACGTAGGGAGCAGCCGAAAGATCAACAACTCAAACGGTGTCAACACACCTAGACGTAAAGATCAGGAAATGAATCCATCCATCCATCCATCCAATCAGAACGTCCGATTTGATTCCATCATCTTTTTAACCTAAACCCAAATAGCCAAAGTAATAGACTTGGCCTTGCTTTTCCAGTTCTTCAAGCACAGCCTGAATGTAGACTACACGCTGACCCCAAATATGAATATGAAAGTGCAGACAGGGTGAAAACACTTTTTTTTTTCAGTATAGTCTCAAATAAAATGTGTAAGATATAACCTGGAGTGTGTGTGTGTGTACACATCTTAACTAAAACATATAGCTGTATTATCTTCTTCAAGCACCTGGTGCCAACTATAAAACCCTCTACACACACACTCCAAATTCGATCATGATTGAACATGTCTGCAAAGACCAATGCAGCATTTTTAATCACTTCCTGAAAATTATTAACATAAATCATATTCTGACCATGTTTAGTTGTAAATTTCCCATCGGGATGAATAAAGTATCCATCCATCCATAATAAACACCGTTTTATGACGTTAACTACATACCTGTTAGTACAGTCAAAAATACATGGACAGCTAGAAACCACCAAAAAGTACACATGCAGCATCTTTTTTTTTTTTTTTTTTAAGGAGAAAATTGAGTTGAGTGCTTGCTCATCCAAGATGGAAGATTAGGGCTGGTTTTCCAGGAAGGTGTCATTGGAGGTTTGAGAACACCTACAACATCATTCTAGATGCAAATATCAACCGGCTGCCTTTTTTTTTTTTGTGGGGTTCCGTGCAAAATGCATGCAGGTTGGGATATGAAATTGAATGAAAACTATAATGAAGATATCTGAAATGTACAGTCCTCAAGAAAACCACATAACAGCGAAGAGAGAAGAGAGAAAATGTCTCACCAGCTGGACTAACACTCCTGTATTTGTAACTCATTTTGCTGACTTTATTTTTTTTATTCTGTCCAGCAAAACTGCAGCTATGTGTTCAAAGACAAATGCACTCACTTGTATTCTCTTCCAGTCCAACCGCCTACTTAGCAAGCTTTACCCTTCCACCCACAAACACTTAAAACCACCCACACACACACACACACACACACCACACATTCAAGTTTGCTGCTTTCAGACCCTGAAGCACAGATGAACGATTAAACACGAGGACCCACAACTCTGCAGTTATCGTGGAAGGAACGCTGAGACAGAGTGCCTCGTCTCTCCAGCCTCACTTCCCTTAGACAGAGGAAGCCTGGAAACAATCGCATAATCATACCATTTAACAAGTCTTTTGCTGAACATGCAAACATCACTTACCTGACAGTCGAAATCCTGAAAATTACGGCCATTCTGCAAGAGAAATGAAAAAGAAAATAGAAAATTAGAGCACACAGGGATCGCTGACTCGAAAGGGAATGAGGTCTGATTTATTCATTCGTCCCCCACCCATTTTTTATTCTTTCATTACATTCATATAGAATATGGAGGTGTTAATCTAATTCCAGCAGTAACGTGGTATCCAATGGTAACGTGTGGCTTATCACAGTCTGAGGTTTATCCATGCTAATCGACCCAAGATGCAGACCGGAGTTATGAGATCAGGGAGGCAGAGACCAAGCTGATAGCTGATTAAGAGACGCTGCTTCAAGCTGTTTGCGAATATTGTGAGACAGAGGTAGAAAGGTAGCCTCTATGTTGAAAGTGTTGTATTAATGTAAATATAGAAATGAGAGAAAATCTTCATGCCATAACAACATGCATGTTTTAACCTCAACCTAAAACACCCCTGTTCCATAGACAAGAGGAACAGGATACAGGACACCACAGCCATGTGTCTGGCAAAAGACATCAGTTAACAACTATAAAGCTTGTGATGCAGGCTCACGTCTGGATCAAAACCCTTATCATCACAGCAAGTCACCCTTCAATCAGTTATGATTAATGTGCAGGGAAGCCTCGCTACGCTTCTGTGAGCAATGCCATTAGTTAGGTGCATCCAGTGCAAGTTTGGGGAAAATTAGATTTAAGACTTTTCTTAATGTCACAAGAAAAATCAAGAGCACTTTCACAACATGGCAGAAAGCATGCAATGACACCAACATTGAACGTGAGGTTCTCTTTCATTTTCCTCACAGTTATGTCATGGATCAAAGTTCAATGGCCTTTGTCTTCAACTCTTCTTCTATTTTAATTAATCATTTTTTTCCTCTGTTCGTGCTGTCAAGATGAGGCTTTTCCCTCAGCTTCGTCAGCATCCTTCTCCTGGTTGAGTTCGCTTCTTTTTTATACAGCTCCTGTATGGTTTCTTTTGACTTTTGTATCTGGACACCAGCGATTTTCATCCTCTTCTGCTCACCTAGGTGCATTATGCATCTAGAGCTTGCTGACGGAGCAGATGCCAGCAGCTCCTATGAAAAAAGGACCTTGACCGGCCTGCACAGAGTATTGACCTTAACCTGATAGAACACCTTAGAGATGAATTACAGCGGAGACTGTGAGCCAGGCCAAAACTGGGACGTCTGCCTTTACATGCACATTAATTTAACATGGCGTTGTCCCGCCCTTTGCAGCTATAACAGCTTCAACTCTTCTGGGAAGGCTTTCGCTTTTGTGTTTATGGGAATTTTTGACCATTCCTCTAGAGCATTTCTGAGGTCAGGCACTGATGTTGGACGGGAAGGTCTGGCTCACAGTCTCCGCTCTAATTCATCCCAAAGGTGTTCTATGGGGTTGAGGTCAGGACTCTGTGCAGGCCAGTCAAGTGCCTCCACAACTCACTCATCCATGTCTTTATGGACCTTGCTTTGTGCACTGGTGTGCAGTCATGTTGGAACAGGAAGGTTGGGAGCATAAAAGTTGTCCAAAATGTCTTGGTATGCTGAAGCATTAAGAGTTCCTTTCACTGGAACTAAGGGGCCGAGCCCAACCCCTGAATGGAATGATTTAGAGAGGTGTTCCAAAACTTTTGGCAATACAGTGTATGTCAGCATTTCCTTTTAGTCATTTCACTCATTTACAACAATGGTGTGAAACAGATTTGCCCACAAGCAGCCTTGAGGTGAGTAAGGGAAACAGTGTCATAGTGCAACCTAGCTTAAATTAGACCATTAGAGAGTGTGGCGTAAGCCACAGATGGGGCAATGATAACTAAATGATAAAAATGTATGATAAGCTTATGAGGTTATAAGGTAATCTAATAAGGTTGTCATGGCTTTAACAGGGCTCAAATTCTTAGATCTTAAGCTTGGCCATTCAGCAAGTGAGCATTCAGGTACAATCAATGGGGGAAGCCATGTATACTGTTATCTACCAGGCCTTTGCAGGGTCACTACTATAAGCAACAGGCCTTCTCGATGCACTGGGAGTGTTTCAGTTGTACGTCACCCAAAAGAGCCACCCCAGGGAAGATCTACGGACAGTGTGCGTTTTCTTTGGATTTAAATGAAACTAATGCAGGTCTGTTGTACAACTTTGGTAGTACAGCAGTTACAGCAAGGACATGTACAGTGAACGCTCAGCTGCGAAAGCAATCTGCCTGAATAACCTGACAAGCTGTGATCATATCTCCCCATGTGAGCTCTTCCCTGCAGCTGATAATGTCTTTAAAATATGAAGGAAAGGCTAGACGGCCAGCCCATGCAAGACAATCACTCTATTGCTACAGCTGCCTTTGTTAGAAGCTGACTCACCGCAGTGAGGATCTTCTAATGACTTGTTGAACTGGAGCGAATTGGAGCTGTGAGCTGATTTGAAAGTTTTGGAGGATACAGCACAAAATAGTGGACAAACTAGCAATCCAGGATAACTACAATGGATGTGATTCTCACAAGAACTGGTCGGAATGTGTACCAGCATGAAGACCTTTTGGGATGAATCAGAATATTGATTACCTGCCAGACACAATGGTGTGGTATCCCGTACACAGGTTTAAAACAAAAACAAAAGATATGTACAAATGGTTTCACCTCTGCTTTAGAAAATATGAAGCATTCATAATAGTACTAAGGGACCCAATGAATATGGTACATCATATATATTATTTGGCACATGTGTGAGAAGATTTAAGGACTCACTTTTTCTGTCAGGAGGGGTTTAATCTCGGTCAGCTGCACATCCTGTAACTCATCCATCCTTGCAGTGAACAGCTGTCAATAGATCTGAGAAAGAAACACATTAGAAGGGGGAGAAAGAGACAGAGAAATGATCAATGACAACTGAAATGAAAATAAAGAAATAAAGTGGTCCTGCACTACAAAAAATATTAAGTTCAGAAGTGTCCTCATTGTTCATGTTAATGATGTTCACTTTCCCCGGTGCTATTGACCGTGCTGACCTTCTGAATGTCAGTGAAGTGTTCTATTAGCCAGGGGATGACGTAATCACACGCTCTCTCTCTTGACTGCCACATGTGCGACAGGAAATCTATCTGAAAACCAGAGTTGACATGCTCTTCATAGCAAGAACAAAAGGCGGTCCTATAAGGCTTTTACAAATCACCTTTCCCTCTTTTCATTATTTCTCCTCCTGTCATATAGTCTGTCGTGTTTCGGCGAGATCGGACAGTGAGTCACTGCACAGATATCAGGGGAAAAAAATCATCACGCATCAAGTATAGGTGTGTGGGTGAGGGCTATAAAGTGGTAATATTAGGTTTCATTGCTACTCATATTCTCCCATCGACAACAAAATAAAACAGCAACAAGTTGCATCCATCCTCCGGTACTCGTTGTTTCCACATTTTTCTTCAGCGTGCATAATTAGCTACAGAGGCAGGGGATTTGCCAGTGAGAGAATGACTGCAGTCTTTTGGGCGATGCAGAGAAGAATAATCGCAGAGTGTGGAGCGGGGAAAATTTCTATGAAGCTTAAGGACATTTTGTAAGGATTCCATCCTCGTTGTCGGTGTGCTTTTCTTTATTCCAGGATTATGCTTAGTCTGTTACCTGCGCTCTCTCCATCTGAGAATCTTTCACGACAAACGGCTTGCACAAAATGCACAAGCTTAACCCTGAGGACAAGAGTGTATGGTCTTTTATTTACACCTGCATTACTTAGGAGTTGTTTTTGTGAAGCCAGTATAAAATGTATTGCTGTGTAAAAGGAACATATTAATAACACGAGGTGAGAAAGATGGGAGGTATTGTCAATATGGAGAAGTAGCCTACTTGATAAATCATGTATGTTGAAGAATATTGGATTTAGCTCCGTTTATGTATCCCTAGTTTAAACGGTGGCCATGAAGAGTGTTCCTGTTCTCTATCCACAAAGCTCCTTTGGTATAATATTTTAAGTGAAGTGCATCAGATATGCTACCGTGGATCGAGTGGTGGGTTTTGTTTTACTTCAGAAAAGCTTTAACTAAAGAATATTTTATTATAAAGAAGATTACTGAACATATTCTGTAAGTGCGACTGTAGACATGTAGCCATTTTCATTTTTCTCACATCGCTTGCTGTTGTAATGAACTCCTTTCGCTGAGAATTATGCTGATGAGGATGGTTTTATTGTACGAAGATCCTGTAGTTCCTCCTCTTGTTATAACAGCAGAGTTTTTAGGCTGATTTGACCGTCATTCTTAACCTTATAAATATACACCAACCAGGCATAACATTATGACCACCTGCCTAATATTGTGTTGGTCCCCCTTTTGCTGCCAAAACAGCCCTGACCCCGTCCTGCACTGTGTATTCTGACCCCTTTCTATCAGAACCAGCATTAACTTCTTCAGCAATTTGAGCAACAGTAGCTCGTCTGTTGGATCGGATCACACGGGCCAGCCTTCGCTGCCCACGTGCATCAATGAGCCTTGACCGCCCATGACCCTGTCGCCGGTTCACCACTGTTCCTTCCTTGGACCACTTTTGATAGATACTGACCACTGCAGACCGGGAACACCCCACAAGAGCTGCAGTTTTGGAGATGCTCTGATCCATTGGTCTAGCCATCACAATTTGTCCCTTCGTCAAACTCACTCAAATCCTTACGCTTGTCCATTTTTCCTGCTTCTAACACATCAACTTTGAGGACAAAATGTTGACTTGCTGCCTAATATATCCCACCCACTAACAGGTGCCATGATGAGAAGATAATCAGTGTTATTCACTTCACCTGGCACTGCTTAGAATGTTATGGCTAATCGGAGTATATACAGATTTGTGTCACCGGTTCTTTAACACGACGATGTAAACGATGCTCTCTGCAGTACAGAAGCTTCCTTGATTCACACAGATACAATATTGTCATGTTGCCTGTTATACAGGCAAACAAATGAGAGAAGAACTGCATTTTGCACTAATTAACAGAAAGGATGTATTGTTTGTTACGAACCGCTCTGTGGTTACTTGTTAAGATTTTTCATGTGGAAGACATTTGGCCATTTATCTGTCACATGCTGACCATTCTCTCTGACGGGAGATAAATTTCGAAGGGTATGACAGCTCTATTTGCGTCTGGCATTCACAGCTGAGTTTGCAGTGGTGGGTTATAAATCATCATGACAGACAAGCTCAGAATCATAGACGGATAGATAGATGAGTGTGACGTGTTATTATGCAACAAGTGGCCCCAGTTGCAAACAGATTAAAAAAATAAATAAAAAAAATACATATGTAACGTGATGTGATATGGTGCAGTTTGCGGTCAGGAGACATGTATTTCACATTACTGGAATGTGCCTCTGACCAGAAACCCAGAGCCTTACCTTTGTTACAGTGTGTGTAAGCACTTTTATGTATTAATGACGGCGTCCAGGTGCATCGAAGACATTTTAACTTCGAGTATCAGATTCCAAACTGAATTGATTCGGCTTAGGTCCCTTTCTCTACGACACATACACTATATTGACAAAAGTTTTGGGACACCCCTCCAAATCATTAAATTCAGGGGTTGTTTTCAGGGGTTGTTTTTGGCCCCTTAGTTCCAGTGAAAGGAA
Source organism: Hemibagrus wyckioides (assembly GCF_019097595.1). Classification (NCBI taxonomy): domain Eukaryota; kingdom Metazoa; phylum Chordata; class Actinopteri; order Siluriformes; family Bagridae; genus Hemibagrus; species Hemibagrus wyckioides. The sequence goes on from NC_080724.1 coordinate 3,714,876, forward strand.
CTCTTAATGCTTCAGCATACAAAGACATTTTGGACAATTTCATGCTCCCAGCTTTGTGGGAACAGTTTGGGGATGACCCCTTCCTGTTCCAACATGACTACACAGCAGTGCACAAAGCAAGGTCCATAAAGACATGGATGAGTGAGTTTGGTGTGGAGGAACTTGACTGGCCTGCACAGAGTCCTGACCTCAAGCCCATAGAATAGCTTTGGGATGAATTAGAGCAGAGGCTGTGAGCCAGGCCTTCTTGTCCAGCATCAGTGCTTGACCTCACAAATGTACTTCTAGAGGAATGGTCAAAAAGTCCCATAAACACACTCCTAAACCTTGTGGAAAGCCTTCCCAGAAGAGTTGGAGCTGTTAAAAGCTGCAAAGGGTGGGACAACTCCATATTACATTCATGTGCATGTAAAGGTGGATGTCCCAAAACTTTTGGCAATATAGTGTAACTCATCACACACTTGATCTAAGAAAATGCCATCTATTTAGTGTTTAAGCAATTCACAGAGTTAAAGCATGATCTTTGCATATTTAGCTGCTTTTCATCCAACAGGTTTTCCCAGACTGCTGCACATGTACCCCAAACATTAATGAGTCAGCTTGTGAGTGCATGGTCTGAATCTAAATGGTGCCTCAACCCCATTTCTCATGATAATGTGGGTTGTGCTTGTCTGTGACAGTTCTTTCACGAGAGACCGATTTGCATTAATACAAAAGCAGAAGGGGTGAAAGTGCAACGCTCTTAGTATATTTTTTCAAGCTGCAATTCATGATTTCAGAAAACCTTGAAACCTTTAATCTATGCTTTATAAGTTAGAATAACAGAATCTGGCATGTTGCAAGAAAGAGGAACCGCAGTTATTAAGTCATGGACTAAACCAAATTAACAGTGAAATAATACTGACGGTCTCACGGTTGATTATCGACACTTATTAAACAGACTCGTGGGAAGCAGAACGAGCCAAGATGGAACTAATATATAACAGTAGGATATAACCAAGTACCTTTACTACAGTAAAATACAGCAGAACACAAATGCTGGATAAGCCATTACACTGAAACCACTGACAGGTGAAGTGGATAAGATGTGATTAGATAATCATCGTGACTCTGTCAAGGCAGCAAGTGAGTAGTCAGATCTTAATGTTTTAGAAGCAGGAAAAATGACGAATAAGGATCTGAGAGAAATTGTGATGGTTAGGCGACTGGGTTGGAGCATCTTCAACAATAGGTCTTGTAGAGGGTTCCTAGTATGCACTGGTTAGTACCTATTAAATTGGTCCAACGAAGGATAACTGGTGAACTAGTGACAGGGTCATGGGTGCAGAAGGCTCACATGTTAGGAGTGAAGGCTAGCCCATCTGGTCCGATCCCATAGAAGAGAACCAGACAAGTACTGGCTATGACAGAAAGGTGTCAGAACACACAGTGCTCCACAGCTTGCTGTTTATGTATTGTGTGCTGTGTAGCTGCAGACCAGACAGAGTGCCCATGCTGAACCCCGTCCACCACTGAAAGGTCCTACAATGGCACCAAAACTAGAGCATGGGGTAATGGAAGAAGGTGGCCTGGTCTAATGAATGGTGTTTTCTTTTACATCACATGGCTGGCAGGGTGTCGCTTACCTTAGCCGTTTCAGCAGCACATAAAAACCACCTGCGTGTATTGTGTATGTTAAGGCTGACTGGCGTTTATTCAGTAGTCCGACAGATTTGTGCCGACATTGCATGCTAAAGCCAACTAAACTGAGGCAAAACGTAAACAGCCAGCTAATGACCGGCACATGAACTAGGATTAGATGGATAATCTGGCTGAAGTCTAATCAGCTAAAAAGAAAACGGAAGCTTTGCCTTTTGAGTAATTCATAGTAGAATAGTAGAAAGCACAACAACACTATGTGTCACTACGTGAGCTCCTTCAGCTAGTTTAAAGCCTTCGGGGAAACATGGTCGCTGAGGGAGGACGATCTGGTCTCGTTTTCGGATGCCGCTACAGTGAAAACGGCGGAAAATCCTCGTTGTTGTTGGCGCTGCATCCTCCATATGAGGAAGGCCGAACTGCAAGGACGACTCTTTGGTGAACAGAAACATCCATGTCGTGTCACCCAAACAACGTACTATGCACTTACGCTATGCACTACGTACTCTTCCATCTATTATATGAAATTTACATTTAACACTACTAGCGTTACCTTTCACACCCACAATCTGATCGTTTTCCACAGGCACATTTTCCCAACATGACCCAAAATCAACATAGTGAATGCCTGCTAGCCCCTCCCCTTTTCTGCTGAGACTTTATTTTATCCCAGGTACGTGACATGCACTTCTTCTTTTGCACATTTATTGCGCTGCTTTATGCATTTCAGTCATTAACAGTGTAGCCTAAGGAAAAAGCACTGAAGCTGGGATGTAATTTGTATTATAAGCCTGTGCATGACTGTAATTGTAGTGCGTTTTGACACACACTTTAACTGCACTAACAAAACCGCATAACATAGTGATGCCCCATATCAGCTGTTGCTGTAACTAAGGGAGCCCTGAATATATAATGATGAAAATGACATTTACAGGACAGAAGAGACATACTCATGTAATGAAGATAAGTGGAGGAATAGGACCTGTGGGACGGTGTGAGGGATGGTCAGAAATGAAGACCTGGGTTCCGTCTATGTCTATATAGCTCTTTATGTGGTGGGGTGAAGGGAGAACAAAGTTTATTGTGTTTAACTTCAAACCAGTCTTTCTATATTCTGCTTTAAGTGCTGCACAGCAGATGGGTCATATATGCAGCGTCACATTTGCTATGTAAGATCAACCACCACGGCCACTCTAGTCTATTCAATCCTTCCATCAATTTCATTACTTGACACTTGCACATGTGCGCACATACATCAGAGCAGATTCTCTCCTCTCCCGGAGTCCACATTCATCAGTGCAGCCGGTCTGATTACTGGTGTGCTTTTCTCCTCGTAACCATAGTAACCAGGCTGAACGCCGCCGGTGGCGTCAGAGAGGACCATAATTACTCCTCTGAGCATGCACTCTTCACTGTACGGCATTTCAAACCTGATTTAGCATCACAGTAACATGTCCCAAAGCCACAAATAAGGGAACAAAATTGGACGGTCAATGAGACGGAAATAAAACGTGCCAAATAAACGGACATCTCATTCCAACAGGAAGTTATCATTCATTTATATCAGATGAAACAAGTCTCTTTACCCTACAGTAGGAGATTAAACACTAACACATAGCACAGAGCTGTTAGATAGAGAGTATGGCACGGTACCTCACCTGCCGTTTATGATTTCCAGGTAGCTTTTCATTCAAGTCTGCTTGTTGTGTAGCATCACTGTATTTACTCCACACACCACTGCATTGCCTGCAGATTTTCGGGAATTAGGTCCCGATCTTAATATCATCGGGTGTGTGGTGTGTTCACAGTCAGCTATGAAAGTTGCAAAATGAAGTACACATTAAAATAATTGAATAATAATAATAATAATAATAATAATAATAATATGATTGTGAAATGTAATTAGGTTATACAGATGCAGATGGTGTTTTATTAACACGTCATCATCACAGTACAACACCATGTCTATTAGACTTCAGTGATATGGGGCTGTTGAGTTAGGGAAGTGTAAGTGATTGTGAATCGGTTTCATTTGTTGGTGCGGGTGCACTGGAGAGGCAAGAGCAAGACATCCCTGAAAAGGGGGAAATGTTTTGCAGGCGGTGACATCTCCAAAACTGCAGCTCTTGTGGGACGTTCCCCATCTGTAGTGGTCTTTATCTATCAAAAGTGGTCCAAGGAAGGAATGGTGGTGAACCGGCGACAGGGTATTGTATTCTATTCACAGTGTGAAGTCCACAATTCCAGCACAGCAGAACCGGTTGCAATATACAAGCCACAGCTGGGGGTTACAAAAACCGTCTCTTGTGTTCCTGTTGTCAAAACAAACACTTCAGCGTTAATGACAAAACGGACTGAAAACGATCTTGTGGACAAAACAAACAGAATTATTGTCTTCAGAATGATTGTTTATTGCCCAAACTGGCCAACAAGCAAGACTTCCTAATAAATTAGTTAAAGTGTAGTATGTCATTTCCTTGCGGAAAAAATAAATAAATGAATAAATATAGTGTTAACTCCAAAGCCCATGTTTTACATTCATGATGGCCTCCGAAAGCACATTTATTTCATGTATGCAAGTTTCCCATTCCTGACTCCATCGGCTGTGACTCTCTGAACATTACTCTTTAACCAGCCTCCGTCTCTGTGCGAGTTAAAGCAGCTGCACTTTCTTTATTTCACTGAAGCTCTGTTAGTGAAAACGAATTCTCACTCAATAATTCAACACAGATTAGGTGTTTTCCCAAATCACATGACAAAAATACAATGAATGAAAAATATTGCCATTCGGAAATACACATGGCAAAAAAAAGACAGGAAATAATCATTTGTGGAAAAACAAAGTTGTTTGTTTCTTTATAGATGTTGGTTGAAATCTATCTATCCATCCATCCATGTGTATCTCTACCCATCTATCTATCTATCTATCTATCTATCTATCTATCTATCTACCCATCTATCTATCTATCTATCTACCCATCTATCTATCTATCTACCCATCTATCTATCTATCTACCCATCTATCTATCTACCCATCTATCTACCCATCTATCTATCTATCTATCTATCTATCTATCTATCTATCTATCTATCTATCTACCCATCTATCTATCTATCTATCTATCTATCTATCTATATCTTTACCCATCTATTTTTTGGCAGCAAAAAGGGGACCAACACAATATTAGGCAGGTGGTCATAATGTTATGCCTGATCAGTGGATGTACACGTGTGTATCAACATCACTACATGCTGCATTAGTGTGCTGACTGGCCAGAATCAATCTTTCACAGCACGCAATACAATAGCGATTCGATTATGGTGGTGGTTCTGTCTCTGTCTAACAGCATTCAGGGATATAAAGTGTGGCAGAGAGGAAACACAACTCAATGTTTGCGAGTCCATGTAATATTCAACAGATCCTGCTGCGGTCAGGATCACTTTACTAGCACATGACCGGCATCACATCTTCGCTTTTCACCCTGAGACAGATGGTCAGTGTGGCGGGGGTAGTGTGGAGGTAAAACAACTGTGTCTGAGGGAAGGTCAAACTCTGAGGTCTTTCTCACAGCAAGGGGGATTTATTATTTCCTCCTTCATGCTTCGTCAATGAGTCAAGGACAAATTGCACTGCATTTCCGCTACAACTGCAGATGACGCTGCCAGAGTTATGTACAATATTCAACCACACAGCTCCTGTTAAAGGTGTGTAAAATCAAACCTCCAGGACAATTGACTGTTCTGGATAATACTATGCAAATGTAACAAAACAAGATCTTTCCATAAAATAGTCTTCAAAGTCAAAGTAACTATCCATTGAACTTTCAAACAAAATACACTACATTGCCAAAAGTTTTGGGACATCTGCCTTTACATGCACATGAATGTAATATGGAGTTGGCCCACCCTTTGTAGCTTATAACAGCTTCAACTCTTCTGGGAAGGCTTTCCACAAGGATTAGGAGTGTGTTTATGGGAATTTTTGACCTCTAGAAGCGCATCTGTGAGGTCAGGCACTGATGTTGGACGAGAAGGCCTGGCTCGCTGTCCCAAAGGTGTTCTATGGGGTTGAGGTCAGGACTCTGCAGGCCAGTCAAGTTCCTCCACACCAAACTCACTCATCATGTCTTTATGGACTGTTGTCCAAAATGTCTTGGTAGGAAGATGAACCATAGAGAGTTCCTTTCACTGGAACTAAGGGACCAAGCCCAACCCCTGAATTCAATGATTTGGAGTGGTGTCCCAAAACATTTGCCAAATATAGTGTAGTAAGAACCTAAAGTTGTGTTTATTTGAAAGTTTAGGAATGCAGCTGGACAGCTGCAGTGTGTCCATTTGTTACACTCAAGCACATTGTTTTGTGAAAATGATTTTTGGTTTCATATTCACGCAAGTTCATGTCACTTTCTTAAGCACTACATAGATAATGGCATGGAATGATTAATTTAGACAAGATACAGGAACTATGTATTTCCTTAAATTACTGGAGACGGACATGACAGCAAAGCTTATCTACATATTAATAATAATAATAATAATAATTATTATTATTATACTTAATAATGCAGCACACACTTGTGTTAACACGCTTCTCCGACATCCGAAAGGAACTGTGTAAATACAGAAGATAATGACCGTGCAGGAGATTCGGACTGCATTCAAATCACAGGCAGCCACTTCAATTATAATATATCCCCAAAGCAAACATTACTTTTTCTTGTCTACTGTGACCATCAGAGAGCAGATTTTCTACTGTTAATTAAACCTTAACCTCCCTAGAGATTACACCACTTACAGTGTTCTGAGATGCAGTCATGCGCTTACAGTTATTTCGGAGTAAAATGACGAATGAATGATTTCTGGAAGCGATGTACACCAATTGGGCATAACATTCTGAGCACTAAGAGGTGAAGTGAATGAGACTGATGATCTCATCATGGCACCTGTTAGTGGGTGGGATATATTAGGTAGCAGGTGAACAGTTTGTCCTCAAAGTTGATGTGTTAGAAGCAGGAAAAATGGGCAAGTGTAAGGATTTGAGTGAAGGGCCAAATTGTGATGGCTAGACCACTGGATCAGAGCATCTCCAAAACTGCAGCTCTTGAGAGGTGTTCCCGGTCTGCAGTGGTCAGTATCTATCACAAGTATCTTTGTAGAAGGATCTGCTAACATCTTGATGCCAGATACCACACAGCACACCTTCAGTGGAGTCCATGCCTCGATGGGTCAGGGCTGTTTTGACAGCAAAAGGGGGACCAACACAATATATTATGCAGGTGCTGATCGGTGTATATTCGTATTAAACACAACACTTTGTTCATCTATGTCTGCTGTTTAGGCTCCTATAACAGATCAGTCGTGATATAACAAAAGAGCAGAATAGCATTCACAAGGCTGACTATTCTAAGATCAGATCGCTTTCAAAGTATAACTCTCCAGGCTCTTAACAAACTGCGTAGACTCTTGGTGTTGAGTTTAATGAAGCCATTCAAAACACAGCGAGCGTCCGTGAATGACTGAGCATTGAGCTGAACAGCTGAAGGTACATGCGCTCCTTTAGAAGAGCAGGAAGTGATGTCGCAGTTCCGAGGCCAGTTGGTTGGAAACAGCAAAAGAATTGCTAAGAACCATAATTCGCGGGTCTGGCAGATTGATTTAAGGACAAACAAAAGCTCACAGACAAACAAAAGCTGAGCTTTCCCTTATATATTGTTCCACAACCACAAAAACTGCAGCAACATTACTTCAAACCACACTTCAGGCACCAATCAGACGCCAACACGGACTGCATGATGTGTTAATTTGCTAAACAAACGCACCTAGGTATGGGTGTAGAGTGTTGGCTAATTTCCCCTTCCTCCTAGCAAAACCATGCTGAATGTGTTCGCTAACTTTACAGTATATACTCCAGATGCCTTTTCGCATTAGGCAAGCAAATACTTCACACCATCTCCTCTGTAATCATCTGTAATTACATCTGTTTAGAAAATATTATCTGTTCATTAAGAACAATGTCTCTGTATTTAGATACATCCCTAATGCATACTGTAAACGTGTAAACATAGCTTTGCAACTATGCGTTTGGTAACAGTACATTACCAAGCTAGAGTCACCATCTCCCCAGCGTCCTGTTTGGTTATTAATCCAGGTCTGACATGAGCTGGTATAAAACCATCTGGGGCAACTGACGTATCATAATCGAGCGAAATACTATAATAGAAATTGATTACGGCATGACGAATCATCTATTTCCTTGCAATTTGCTACCAACTGATGCCTGTCCACCGTCCCCTTGAGTTACACTGCAGCCAGTAATACTGGGAAATGACATGATCCAAACAGACAGATGAGCTCCATTTGGGTGGGTGTGATGTCCACTACTCAATCCCATCTCGCTCTTTGGCCGGACACCAGAAATAGAAGCTGCCAGTGCAGTGATGGAGGAGCAAAGCAGACAGGAAGTATGAGAGATGTGTGAGAAAACACAGAGCACAGTGCTGTCGCCCAGGGAGGCTGTTGGTATAGTGAGAAGAAGGCAACGTCAGGTGATATGAAGAGAGTAACAACAAGCCATGGGAGATTTCACTCCATGAAACTGGTTGAGAAAATACACTGCGTTCAGACGAGCCAGTGTTTCAAACACACTGCATGCTACGGGTTCAAGATCCAATTAAAGCGAGAGGTTTCAGCATGATTTATTGGCAGAGGGACATGACATGTAAGCAAAACATTTCATATGAATTCAGAACCTATAGCAAAGTGCTCTCAAAATGAAAAGCACATGCAAATTTAGCTGGCGTATCGTAGGAGGAGCCACCAGGTTTAATGAGGGGACATTAAACAATAAATTATATACTGTTCATCAAATGTCAAAAATAAATCCATGTTACAACTGAACATCCACGGAGGCATTGAGAAATGGTTCCCAGGTGCTCTAGCAGCTAAGCAGCCTGCTCTCACGATGCTGCAGCAAGCGTAAAAACTCAGCCAGGTGTGGGCTGGACACGGCAGTGCCGATCCCAAGCCCAGATAAAAACCACAGGGCTGCATCGGGAAGGTCATCTGACGTAAAAGCTGAGCCAATCTAATATGTGGCCATGCATGATGGGTGGGTGTTGCCAGAAGACCATCATCACAAGGCACTTGAAAATTCCAGACCAGGTAGAAAATGAACGCTAATCAAATATCCAAAACAATAAACTTATGTTTTATTCATTTAAAATCTAATCTGGAACACTGTTTATCTCATATGGTGTGTTATGTTAGGAATAAATCATACTGTGTGCTCTTCTAGGAAGACGGTAAGCATTTTTTTTTATTTCCTACTTACACTGATCAGGCATAACATTATGACCACATGCTGGTCCCCCCCCTTTTGCTGCCAAAACAGCCCTGGCCCGTCGAAGGCATGGACTCCACTAGATCCCTGAAGGTGTGTGCTCTGGTATCTGGCACCAAGATGTTAGCAGCAGATCATTTAAGTCCTGCAACTTAAAGGACACTTGTGATATATACTGACCACTGCAGACCGGGAACACTCCACAAGAGCTCTCAAAGTTTTGGAGATGCTCTGATCCAGTCGTCTAGCCATCACAATTTGGCCCTCAAATCCTTATGCCTGCCAATTTTTCCTGCTTCTAACACATGTTCACTTGCTGCCTAATATATCCCACCCACTAACAGGTGCCATGATGAGGAGATAATCAGCGTTATTCACTTGTCAGTGTTGTCAGAATGTTATGAATGATCAGTGTATGACTATAATGTGTCTTGGGCTGTTGTGTGTAGTTGAGTAACTGGCAGGATTTGTGAATGGGAAGCATTTAGAAGGATTGAGAAGATATCGCTGGTCTGCAGAACCTGCTGGTCTACCAGAGAACATTCGTAACCCATACATGTGGTCTGTTTGTCCTGGACTAGTGTTGCGTCCACCGTATGTATTTTCTGTGAGTCAGATTAATCTGTATGGTAGGTCAACACCTATCTAATGAGCAAATCAGATGAAACCTGAAAATGAATGTACACTCATAGATGTTAGAAACAAAATAAGCCCAGATTTTGGGAGGCCTTTCAGTTCTAATACTTCTGTGAGCTCTTTAAGGTGTAGTAAGCATAGGCACGGGATAAACAGACGATAACAGGAGGGTTTTATGCATGATATGATATGTTATGAACCAGACATCAGTTCTGTTCACTAATTCACCTCGCAGACACATGAACAAACCAAAAACAACAGTCTGTTCCTTAGCAGGATTTTGGGGGATTTTAAGCACATGCAGCAAACCGGAGTGTAACACAGGGGTAGCATGTGAGTGTCCAGAAACAGGGTTAAAAACTTGCTTTGTTGCTTACAAAGAAACAAAAGACTGCTGGAATGATACGACTGATGTTGCGACATTTTATCTAGTCAAGAAAATAATAACGGATTCGCAAATAGTTTTTCCTGACACTGCTATTCCTTAGCTGTACTCGGAATCCACTGAGAAGAGCAACCTGAAACATTATTAACCTTCTAAGCATGCACTTCCTAATATTTATTGCTGTGACCCGGTCTTGGGGTCTGTGTGTACTGTAACGCTCAAAAATCCTTCTAGTCTGGTCTCAGAGAGTGTCGGGGAGATTTTTTCTCGTGCCACATGCTAATTAGAGCTACATCCAGTTTAAAACTGCTTTGTGATGATGACTACTTAATCTACTATTGACACAATGGAATTAAGTCAAACTGAAGAGGTGGGAAATGAAGATATGCCTGGCCTGACCTCTCAGCTCTATTACACTACAGCTAAGACATTTTGAATAGACATATAGAGCAAAGCATGCTTTATCATCATTCTAACAAACAGGGATGTATGACTAAAGGACATAAAGCTACAACCATTTGAGATTTTTTCTATCCCCTCAGGTGTCATATGTGACTTCAGCTGAAAGTGCAGTGTGTCCTGCTCAAAGACGTTACCCTATGCTGTGCGTGATCTATATTCCAAACCTCAGTCACAGATCATACAGCTTCATAGATTTCCTCACCTAGTATTTAGGGAAAGTGGGTTAGCGGCAATTTATGCAGCACAGGGAAGGGGATGGCGTGTGTGCTTCAAAAACACCTTGGTGAATTTATAAACACACACACATATATGACCTGCACTCACAGTATGTTTGATCCCAATAATTGCATGTTGCACCAGCAATTCCTCTATTCTCATCACCATTCCTCCCTTACCTACTGGCAGAAGATACAGATATTTTTCAACAGACATCTCCCAATAATTCCCATGTGGCAGACTCAATCCATCTCGGCTTATGTGCACCAAGCTTCTATTTTTGAATTATTAAACCATATTTGCTCATATTAAGTGGAAACGCATGTTTGTTATAATCTGATGGTGCAACCTGGACAATTAGTATGGCATAAGCTGTTTATTGAAGCTTTGAGCATACATTAAGATGTTTACGATACAGGAAAAAAAAAGTCAATTGACTGAATATGTGACCAGTGCCTTAGTTTTTCCTTTTCAATTCATTAACACTTGATGTTATACATGGAGAACTTTAAACATTAGCTGTCTGGCCAAGCTTTCTCTTGGGATGTGCTTGAAGCACAGGGTTTTTTAATTTCCACATTTTTACCATATGTTAGATATGACATAAGTGCTCTCTGTAGCCCTAGGCATACACTATATTGCCAAAGGTTTTGGGACACCCCTCCAAATAATTCAATTCAGGTGTTGTTTTTCAGGGGTTGGGCTCTGAAAGGAACTCTTAATGCTTCAGCTTCATACCAAGACATTTTGGACAATTTCATTTGACTGGTCTGCACAGTCCTGCCCTCAACCCGATACAACACCTTTGGGATGAATTAGAGTGGGGACTGCGAGCCAGGACTTCTCGGCCAACCTCAGTGCCTGACCTCACAAATGTGCTTCTAGAGGAATGGTCAAAAATTCCCATAAACATACTCCTAACCCTTATGGAAAGCCTTCCCAGAAGAGTTGAAGCTGTTATAGCTGCAAAGAACGGGCCAACTCCATATTACATTCATGTGCTTGTAAAGGCAGACGTCCCAAAACTTTTGGCAACGGTGTATTTCTGACTCCTGTGTTCTCTGCAGCCATGAATCCATTAACCTGGATTGAATCAGTAAGGCAAGAGTAATATATGTCTGTGTGTGTTGCTTCATGTCTTCGTATAGTTCTGCTGGCTGACGCAGATGTGCGGATGTCTATATGCTATTACCAGACCTTAAGGTCTTGGGGGAATCTTCCAGCTCCTGCTTCATGTTCACCATAACCAGCGCTGATTAATAAGCTAACTCACTAGAATATTGGTGCTACTTTTTCAGAAGAGGGAGCGTGGGCTTAATTAAGCTGAAATATTTATGACACTTCTCTTTGTATTAATTTCAAGATTAATTGGCTAATTTCTTATTACGCAGCACTGTTCATAATATGAAGGGCTCCTGTGTGACAGCTGTGAGTGTAACCGTAAGGTGCCACCACAACAGAAACTGCATTAAATATTCTGCAATGCTGCAGCTTATAACTGCCTAAAACACAATTCCTTTTTCTCACTAGCTTGTGTGGGGTAAACAAGTGTGTTTGTGTCAGACAGGCTGGCTGTGTTGAGTACACACACACCTTTTAACAGCATGTCAGTCATAGAAGCCGGGACACACACACAATGCTCCAGTCGTATTAAACATTGACGCACTTTCCTTTTGTTTAGACTCAATGTGATGCTGATTATTTTCTAAAAACAGCACATGCTGATGGTTTATTCCCCTTCTATCGCAGCAAAGTGCTGATGATTACAAATTTCTGTTCATTAAAATGAAAGAGTTTTATCTCGGTTCCTTAGTAGCCATTCTCTCAGCAGCCTTGCTTTGGTTTCTTAATCCCAAACACACACACACCTCGTCACATTCACATATATGAATTATGAATCTAAGAATTTTTTCCCTTTATTTGTTTTTTTTAGAAGACTCGTCGCTGTCCCTGTGGATGCGGTTACTATGGAGATAATGACGCATTAGACGGAGCAGATTAATATAAACCAGTTATTAGGGATGGTATAAAAACTGTATGCTTGCATTGTGTAGTCTATAATTTAGTTGAAGGGTAGTATCATCTCCGATGGGATCGTGAACTAGCGTAAAGCAACATCGCTAGCTCATACAGTGACTTACAAAAAGTCACACAGCGTAAGCTAATTTAAAACACATTTGTAAGCTGTCTTGTCCACTGGAGTGTCGTCAGCCATCTTGAAATTTTTTTCAGCGCCTGGTAGCCTCGCCCCTCTTCCTCTACATAAGCAAAGTGTTAAGTGTCCACCATTTCTTGTTTTGTTTTTTCAGTGGAATAAGAGCAATTTTTTCCCCGTTTCCACACGTATCAATGAGTCAATCATCATGCTGTCCTTCACAGACCACTTTTGGTACCACTGCATACTGGGAACACATCACAAGACCTGTTGTTTTTGGGGGATGTTCTACACCTGTCTTCTAACCATCTTCTCGCTCATTTGGTGCTCTCATCCTTACACTTCACCATTTTTCCTGCTTCGAAGACATCAACCTCGAACATTGATTGTTCACTTTGCTACCTAATATATCCCACACCTTGACTGGTGCCATTATAATGAGATAATCAATATTATTCACCTCACCTGTCAGTGGTTTTTATGTTATGGCTGATCGGTGTATAGTTTTGCAAACACACCTGATAATTAATTAATAAATGTCAGGAATGGGAATTTGGAGGGGAAAAAAAAGTCAAATAATTAATACTTAAAATATTTTAATGATTACATTTGAAATTTTAACAATGCTTCCAATTAGTCTTTTTAAATATTTTTTTTAACAATAAATTAACAATAATTAATTAAAAAAAAAATTCTCATGTCACCACAATATCAATATCTGTCAGTTTAAAGATGTCAACAAAAATACATTTTTACATTTATAAAATAAAACAACACCTAATAATTACTACATAAATGACAGGAATGGAAATTTGGAAAAAATTCAATAGGCCAAAATCTGTCAAAAAAATTAATACTTAATTTTTTTTAATGATTAAATATGAAATTTTAATATGCCTCCAGGTTAGTCTTTTTTTTTTATTAACAATAATGAATTTAAAACATCTCTCATATCACCACAATCTCTCTCTCTCTCTTGCGCTCTCTCTCTCTCTCTCTCTCTCTATCTATCTATCTAATAGATAGATGAATATATTATATATATCTCAAAACACACACTGATCAGTGTATAGATTATAAATCAATACTTAATAATTAATAAATAAATGACAGGAATGGGAATAAAATAAATAAATAAATAAAAATCTGTTGAAAAAAATCTATTTTTAATTAAATTAATTATTTTGTTTAATTAAATTTTAATGATCAACTATAAAATGTTAACATGCTTCCAGTCACTCTTTTTATTTTTTTTTATTTTTTAATGAACTTAATTTTTAATGAATTTAGAAAATCTCTCATATCACCATAATATCTCTCTCTCTGTCTATATATATATAAAACATAAAATAATATAATGATATTGTTCAGTTATAATTATCTCACTATTAATCAGTGACATCAGCTGAAGCTTGTGTGATTTCTGACTCTGCTGTTAAAGCAACTGAAGCAACACCTTCTGACCAAACTGACCAAGCCTTCATGGAGCATCTTATGAAATAACATCATATATAAAAGCCATAATTAAAAGATATCATTTTTTCCTGCATTTATTCAAGTTGAAAGCATCTGAAAGCCTCACACATCCTAGATAATGCTGAATAAACTTGAGGTGTTCATTATATCCCATTTACTACACTACATTTCATACACTAGAAGTAAAAAGAAATGTACAGTAAGTGATTTATATAAGTATCTAGAACGTACTTTGGATGTATAACCGTTTTATTTGTGTAAATGAAGTACAAAAAAACAGTAAAGGGAAAGGGAAACGAGCTGCTCGGTTGTCCTGTACCTATAATGGAGATGGGTGACCTTCTGGCATTGAGCCTGTATGTACAGTGGACACTGCTTAGCCAGCTAGCTACACGCGTTTATTCAGTATCCACGCTCCATACGTTCTTACGACGGTTTATTACCATCTAATGTACACTCCATTTCCTAGTTGTCTAATCTGAACAGGACATTCGCGTTGAAGGTGAATGGTTCATGACAGCTAGCTATCTAGCTGGTAAAGAGCTAGCGGTTAGCCAGCTAGCGGAGGTACTGAGGCTGCAGCTCATACGCGTTACTTCACACTCTGTTGCGCAAAAACAAACGTACGCGAATGAAATGCTAGAAATTGTGAAAAAGTTCCCTGACTAATGACTGACCCGTGAAGAAAATCGTACTCACCGTTCTGTTCGGAGAAATAAGCCGGAGCAGGATTTTTAGACTCACGGGAACGAGACAGTGTATCGTGGCAGCGCGTGAGCGTGAACGCTGGCTCGCTGAGCTCTGAACATCTCTACTCCGGGGGTAACGTCGCTATTGCTCAAAGAGGCGGAGTCAAGCTCTACCATTGGGCTGTAGCCCAAACAGATCTCCGCTCCCTAAACAAGCCCACTACAACAGGCATTACATAATGTTGTTTCTTTTACAGTACGTAGCGTAGTATAAATGCATTTGGGATTCAGCCCATTCCAGATCACAATAAATGGTAGAAGCAGCAATTCATTAGTCACATCCAGTCAATATTTAGATATTTTGGAGAATAGTTTTAAAATAAAATTTAATTTTTCATTTCTGCACATTGAGTATAAACATTTATCAAAAAAACATTATTAATATTTATAATAGATTAATTTAAAATGAATATATAAGTGTATATTTTATTTTAAATTTAAGATATTTAATATATATAACAATTATATATTAATATATAAATATATTTGTAATAAATAGATTTTTTGTAATGTAAAATATATATATTTATACGTGTGTGTGTGTGTATATATATACACACACACATTATATATATATATGTATGTATGTATGTGTGTATATATATATATATATATATATATATATATATATATATATATATATACACATACACACACATACATATACACACACATACATATATATATATATATACAAACAGCACACTCAACAGAGTTACGGAAACTGAACTCAAAGGATAAATGTATTTTTTGTTTTATTATTTTTTTTGACTAATGAATTATAATGCTCAACAAAGAATTTCTCCGGTTTCCATGGCATTTTTGGAGAAGGGCTTTTTAATTGAGAAGTCCAGAAGAACTCTGACGTCACACAAAGCACTTTAAAAAAAAAAATCTAAAAATAATTATGTCCGACTACTGTCCATCCAGTGACTGTTGATGCAAGAGGGGCAGACGTGCAACACAATGCACAGCAAAGTGAAAGTACAGGCCGCATACAAGGTCACTGGCTACACAAAGAAAAGCGGAAGGTTTGAGAAAACATGAACGCCGGTTTCCTTTAGTTTAGGATCGGAAACTAAACTGAAGACAGGTATATGTGCTTGTCTATTGGGTGTAGGTTAAGAATGGGATTTCAAATTAAACACTTGTTGAAAGACATGTTATGCTCTCGCCGAATACACACTGAGGGACCCATCTGCTCCTTTCACGCACGTGCACACACTGGCAACAACTTGGCCTATAGACTCGTACACACCGAGTGTGGGGTTATTTTATATATATATTTTTGTTTAAAAATCAATAAGTTAATCTCAATTACAATAAGTTAAAAAGGCAAATAGTGCCGCAAAAAGGAAACCAGGGGAAAGAAAACAACGTAAATATCAGTACAGTATGCTGCAAGAGCTTGTGGAAAAATTAAAAATAATAATTAAATATGATACCCTTTTGTGCTTGTTGAATACGTGGATAATGCAGGAACAACATTTGCATTCATAGGAAACAAACACAAGCGATCACGTCCAAAAACCGAGGCAGACATGAGTGGAACAGTACTGCAGAATGTACAAGGGATGAAGGTAAACTTATTATTATTATCATCATCATTGTTGTTATGAATGAAGACTCGGTGACAATACAGCTCAGATTAAACAGAAAAGAACGACCTGAAACAAGAATTAAAGTTTACATGTAGGCAATTTACATTGTCTATTTAATACAAATATAAAAGCAAGATGCAAGTACTTTGAGATTAAAATATATGTTCCTTTAAACATCTGGATGTTTACTTTAACAGCTACAAAAACCACAGTCGCTGCCTCGGAGTCTCTTCGTCTGAAGACGAAGTCGAATATTCGAACAGTTCTTGACGAGTAGGTCACGTACGAAAAGGTGGTTTTGCATAACATTAGCAACAAAGTGGAGAAAAAAAAACAAATCAACCGACCAAAATAAAAAATAGAACTTTACGATGATAAGTGCTTAAAAATTTGTCTCTTATTCAAAATCCCTTGCATGTAATGCCATAAACATTACAGTTCTTCCAACACAAAAAAAGGCATAGTTTATGCCCAGACTTACAGAACCACAACCCTGAAGTACATTCAAATCTTTTAACATAATAAACATTCAAGTAATTTCTCTCTTCTTGATTCGGTCATGGGTTGGTTTGTTTTGGCTTTGCAGTTTTCCCTCCACAGCACTAATAGCACTTCTGCTTGAGTTCAGGTTCAAGTTTCTCTTTTGCAAATTCCACCTCTCCTCTCGGTTTCTGAGGAGATCGGTGTGCTCCGACGCCCTCACGTGGATGTCGAACACAACGCAATCTGCTGCACTGTTCCCAGGTCTGTCAGTAGCTGTCTGATGCGGTGTTTAAGCTGAGGGAGACGTGCCAGAGGGTCTGGAGGCTCCAGCTCACCTGTGTAGTCCAGCCAACTTTCTAAAACTGAACAAGAAAACGCAGAGGTTGAAATATACTCAATAACTGCCCACACACACCACAAGAAAATGACCTGAAATTCTATCAAACAAATAGTACCATCCTGCAGAGGATATAATTATACAAATCAAAAACCCACATATCATCATACTAAATAGAATGTTAAAGTAGTACGCCAGTGCCACACCCTCCATACTTCCATACCATGTGTACCAACAGCAGCCTCATGTTGACAGCGTATTTAATTATTTTATTTTTTTTACTACAGAGTTTTGTGCAGTTTGTTTTCTTACATCTATTTTAATTCAGATGGATCTGGTGATTTGGTGATCAAGTGATTTCTGGAGCATTCTTTCACTTATGCCTGTAATGCACTTGCACTGCCTGAACACTAGAGGCACCAGTCTGCACAAACCATCAAGTTCAAACATTATATTGCCAAATGTTTTGAGACACCTCTCCAAATCATTGAATTCAGGTGTTGTTGGGCTCAGCCTCCTAATTCCAGTGAAAGGAACTCTTAATGCTTCAGCATACCAAGACATTTTGGACAATTTCATGCTCCCAACTTTGTGGGAACAGTTTGGGGATGACCCCTTCCTGTTCCAACATGACTGTACACCAGTGCACAAAGCAAGGTCCATAAAGACATGGATGAGTGAGTTTGGTGTGGAGGAACTGGACTGACCTGCACAGAGTCCTGACCTCAACCCCATAGAACACCTTTGGGATGAATTAGAGTGGAGACTGCGAGCCAGACCTTCTCGTCTAGCATCAGTGCCTGACCTCACAAATGTGCTTCTAGAGGAATGGTTGAAAATTCCCATAAACACACTCCTAAACCTTGTGGAAAGCATCCCAGAAGATTTGAAGCTGTTAAAGCCGCAAAGGGCGGGACAACTCCATATTACATTCATGTGCATGTAAAGGCAGACGTCCCAATTTTGATTGCAGTCTTCGCTCTAATTCATCCCAAAGGTGTTCTAAGAGGTTGAGGTCAGGACTCTGTGCAGGACAGTCAATTTCCTCTACACCAAACTCGCTCATCCATGTCTTTATGGACCTTGCTTTGTGCACTGGTGTGTAGTCATGTTGGAACAGGAAGGGGTCATCCCCAAACTGTTCCCACAAAGTTAGGAGATCTGCACTTGTGAAGCAAGCAGATTGCAACAAGCTACACACATTATGCATTATACAGATACATTTTAATATGATTAAAATGAGCTCTCCAGTAGGTTCCAAAAAAACCAAGGCCATGCAAATTGGGCATTTTGTTACTCTATTTCTACTACAGACCATTTTGTTTCCGTGCCAAGGTCAGAAATTAACTCAGAAATTTTGACTGAATAAACCAAAGATCTTTATTTATTTATTCTTAGGACATAGGGAACCTGTAATAAACTTAGGTTTATTGTATTAAAATTTCTTTTGATAGCAAGTTTTGATTTATTTAGTTTTATACAAATTTTAAAAAAAAGCATCG
This sequence comes from Hemibagrus wyckioides, assembly GCF_019097595.1. Taxonomy (NCBI): domain Eukaryota; kingdom Metazoa; phylum Chordata; class Actinopteri; order Siluriformes; family Bagridae; genus Hemibagrus; species Hemibagrus wyckioides. The sequence continues at coordinate 3,733,855 of NC_080724.1, forward strand.
TTTATGATTCAGAAATAAAAAAGGAGGTCTTCAGTCATCTATTTTTTATTCTTTATGAGATAATTATTCTTCCTTATGAGATAATTATTCTTCAAACTGAGGTTGAATGAAAAAATTAAACAAATTAAAAATGTCTCTTCAACAAAAGGCTGGTATTTCTACCTCAGCTTGATGAAAACAATAATTGAACAGAAACGCATACAGTTACAACCTCAGACATAAATGCTCACCATCCAGCTCCCTCTCTATGAGGTCCATCCTGTGGCTGACCTCCTCCTGCACAGCCTCGATGTGCTCCAGCAGGTTCAGCTGCCACTGCTGGTGTAGCAGGAGGTCGGGGTCAGGTTTGGAGTCACAGATCACTGCGTCGGGCTCTTCTTCCTTCACCTGGGTCACGCAGCTCTTGTCTCTTTCGGCCGCCGCCAGCAGCTTCATGCGACACTCCAACTCCTGATAATGAAATAAGTTTCAGTTAGTATGCACTGGGCAAAAGAAGAGAGAGGCATATTCATCTAAGACTCAAGCTTTCAGCTGGGAGAGAACTATAAATCCGCAGAGAAATTAAACCGCTTTCAAGAAATTAACGCTGAAGCAGGAAGTGGAAAGGTTAAAAGATAACGGAGGGCTAGACGTGGTCAGGTTACAACATCCTTTAGCTATTCCCATTTTTAATAAAATTTTGATTCTCATTATCCTCAAAAAACATCTGTGGTCTGTTTTGTCTTATCCCAACGCAGAACAGAGTCAACAGAAAAGCTTTAGCAATTCATCTTCTCCAACTGGTCAGATAACCTAAACACATCAAAAATAGTGCAGTGTTTGACCACCTTAGCGTTGGTCAGCTGCAGTTTGCGCGTCTCGAGCTCCAGAAGCTCTTCGGTGCTGCGCGTCTCCACCACCAGTCGCTGCTCCAGCGCAGGATAATACGCGTGTGGCTTTTGGTAGCAGTGCTCGCTGCTGATGTAAGACGTCTGGAAAGAGCAGACCGGAGGCACGGGCTGTTTGGAATTGACCTGCTCGGCATCGGTGGAATCCGCCGGGCGAGGGGACGAGGGAGAGGGCGTGGTCATGCCGGAATGCATCGCCCCCTTCCTGAGAATGCCATCAGAGGGCTTCCAGGGCTGTCGCCACAGTTTCAGGTCTGGGTGAGCCTGAGCCCTATTAGAGAACCATGACAAAGAGAATTGCAGAAATGGTTTAGAGGTGTACGTCCGATTTACAGATCCCCTAGTGAACGTCAGTGGATGAGGTTTTCCAGATGTGTCTAACCCCTTGTGACCCCCCACTTTTTTTTTTATTGTACACTTGTCAGGAAAAACTTCTTGCACAACAGGTAAACTAAAAAAATAAAAACCTACTGCAGTATGCTCATTTTGAGCTGGAGGCCGTTAAGCACTTCAAACACGCGGTGCACGTCGCCCAGGAGCTGGTGGGTGGCTGCCATTTTCTTGCCGTTCTGATGAGAGTAGTTTTCTTCTAAGAAGGGCAGGCCATACATGTGACCGCTGCTGAGCCAGTCCTTATCATACCAGTAGCGCTGACTCTGTCTCTGAGCTAAAACAACACGTTCAGAAACAGAAAGAATTTTCAAACACGACGATCAAGTCTATCATGACTATAAACAAGATCAGTGACAGTCGTCATCTGTCGAAACTCGAAGCTTCATTACGGATAAGCCGGAAATATTCGACAAGACCGAAATGAGGATCGCGATGCTAAGATACACGGTATTCATCCCAAGCGTAAATAATACATTTAGTGATGCACCACTGGACAGGTCGCAGTGGACCGAAACTCGTTTCACGGCTGTCACTGTAAGATTTCTGAGATTGGAGATCAAGCTCACCAGGTGGGTCCCTGCAGATGTAGCAGCTGTAGGTGTCAGGGACGCTGTCCTCATACAGACCCATGCATGTGCCATGCTGCCAGCATAAACACTCATCACACTGAAGAGGGACATCAGAAAAAGGCAAAGTTACCACACGGACATGCTAAAAAAAAAAAAAAAATTCAGTCTCCTAAATGCACATGCATTTATACAGCAAATCAATTCTTTTCTTTTTACTCTAGCATCATTTTTCCAGGGAGAATAAAATACTACTTGGATAAATAAACACGGCCAAAAGTATGCGGACACCTGTCCATCACACGCACACATCTATGGTCTTCGTATAATTCCCTTTCTCTAGAATGAAGTCGATCAACCCTGTTGAAGCATGACAAAGGTCCATGTGCACATGGTTTGATGTGACCTTGAGTGACCTGCACAGAGGCCTGACCTACCTCAACCCCACAGAACACCTCAGGAAAGAACTGGACCATGACTGCACACCAGGCTTCCTCGCCTGACCTCATTAATGGTTTTGCGAATGAAGGAGTACAACCTCCAATAGCCAATGCTCCAAAATTTAATGGAAAACATTCATAGAAGCATGGGAAGAGAGGGAATGGGCTGGTCAGGTGTCCACAAACAGTTGGGTCTAAATGATGTTCTATACACAGTATGTATACCTCATTGCTTTGTGCCTCATCATGACTGCTCACTGTAGGGCTTATGTATATATATATATATATATATATATATATATATATATATATGATTTATTTATTTATCAATAGCTCAGCCAATACTTGTTTTTTGATTTGAAAGAAAAGAGCACTTCCATATCGAAGACATTTTATCAACAAGTTTAGAAGAAAATTCCAGAGATTGCCCGATAATGATTACACAAATCACCCATTTTGTAATTATTTGAACGATTACTTTTTACTATTAGAATAATTATTACAGATACTGTAGTGTGCAATGAAAAAAGCAGGCTGGAGAAAGCAGGTACGGTGACACTAAGCGTGTCCTGCTGACTGATCAGCTAATAGCTTGTTTAGTTTGACAATATTTGGCATAACTATTGTGAGGAGGAGACTTGTTGAAACTATTAAATATTAAAATATCGGATCCGACTTTGTCATCAATCTCATTAAGATTCATCACTAAAAAGACCATCACACGGTCCTTCATGGCAATTTCTTTCACTTGCCCCCCTGGGCTGACCAATCGAGCAATAACGAGTGACGTGCAATGATGACAATGCCAACAGAGAAGCCTGCTGACAAGTATTACCAATAACTCAAATATCATTAAAATACACCAGGATGACGTGTGGATCAAAATGTAATCGGTTCATCTGAAGACGACACGCAAAGACGAGTCCTTACGAATCCTACATTTGACCACTTAACAGATCCTGAGATCAAGAACACGAATATGTAAGCAACTTCAGAGTCTTTTGTCCTCTTCACTGTGACTTTGACCTTGCTTGGATCAAGTCCATAAGCTATCTTCACTACACCTTCTATATGCCTATATCCTACAACATTCCGCCACTAGTTCTAGAGAATGCTGGATGGAATGATGCACTGACGATCCAAAAGCATAATGCCTCCACTACCTAAGGGGCAGAGTCCTATAAAGGTGCCTGAGACGTGATTATTCTGAAGATGGGAGGTGGAAGCCATGTTTCTGTCTGCCTTCCACCGGATGTACACCTCAATTCATGACAATAAAGCCATGAAGGTCCATTAAGAACTTCTCCTGCGTGTAGAAAAATCTAGAACATCGCTCTGTTTTGGGCAAAGCAAGCCCACCTGGATCATGAAGTCGTTCTCCTCCTGCACCTCGCACACACAGCGCACTATCTCTGAGTCATGACCCACCGTCTCCACCCCCTGCTCAGAGAAAGGCGTGTTCAGATCGAGCCCCGTCTCCGACTCCTCCTCGCTCCACAGAGGGCTGTCTGTCGACCAGTCGCTGCCACTGTCTTCGCCTGCAGCACAGGAAACCAGAGATGAAGAGAAAGTTTGGAAAACTATTTGCCTGATCTCTTAAACATTCAAACTCACATGAATGTATACAGTGATTTGTGAGTGTGTGGTGGGGGTGAACCAGACAGAAAAGCCACAACTCAACAAAGGACAAGACAAAAGGGTAAAAGATTAAACTGAGACTAAAAGCAGACTAGGAAGCGGAGAGGAAGCCGGGTTGTAAACGGGCCCCTGTGCTTTATACCCACCATCATCGAGCTCTGGTTCAGGGAAGTGTGCGGCGTAGGCGCGGTGTTTGTGGGAGAGGGGCAATTTGAGAGACTGATTTGGATTGCAGGGGTACGAGCTAAAGCCATTGCTCTTATCACTGCTGTGAGATTCTGTCAGAGGAAGGGAGAGCAGATGCCAGACAGTGTTAGGACATAGACACACACTTAACTCCCACCCCTACACACACACACACACACACACACACAGCCCCGCCTGCACAGCCCCAGGCATACCTGAGCAGCATTTATAAACAAGCTAATGCTTAAAGAATTACACAAATAGTCATGAGGTAAGTTAGGTAAGTAAGGTACACTGTTTATAAAGTTAGGAGGCATTCCTATACTTCAGCTGCTCAGTGCTGCTAAGAAAAACAAACAGCACATGAGTTGCGGTCATTTCCTGACTCATGCTCCTAAAGCAGGTGACAAGCAGCAATGAAGAGCAAGACAAACAACTTAAAAACAGGAAACAAAAGCCTCGAGTCCTGCAGCGAGTTCAGACTAAAAGCAGCATGCGAGCGGAAATATTTCAAGAGACACCTGAACAGAGTTGAACCGAATTTTCTAATATGTGGCTCATGCTGACTGACGCTATCTGTGACGGTGCCTTGCATCAAGCCCACAGCCTATTTTATTGATTAGTACTACATGCTGATGCAGCCGAATGATAAAAACTATGATGTAGCATGTAGGCGCATTTCAAACACGGCTATATGTTTACCAAATAAAATAAACATGTTGATTATTTAATAGTATTAATGTTTATCACAGAGACAGCAGGTACAGCATGACTCAGATGTGTGTGTGTGTGTTCAATAGACCTGTTCCAAATGAACATGGTGGAGAAATGCCACGTGTCTGAATGTCTTACCTGACTTGGACCTCTTTTTCTTCTTTTTCTTCTTTTTTGGCTTGATGCAGAAGTCCCTCTGCTTCTTCTCTCGCCTTTTCTCTCGTTCTATTCTCGAAGGAGCCCAGTGAAAGGAAATCCAATTTAAAAATCACTAATAATCTAAGCTTTTAACAGCTTTCATTCATAGCAGGAGTATTTCATGTGCAGCAGCAGATGTGAGGAGGGGGTTGCACTCCCATACCTGTTTCCATGGTGACCCAGTCTCTGTCGTCATGGAGCGTGCGGTTGGTGTGCTGGTTCTCTTTGCTCCTCTCGCAGTGGGAGGAGCTGCGCTGACGATGCACACCGTTCGCAGTATGGGGTGACGGGGTGTGACTGGATTTACTGTCACTTAGCGGGGACGGAGTGTCTGTGTATGAGAGAGAGAGAGAGAGAGAGAGAGAGAGAGAATGAGACACACACACACACACACACACACACAAGCATCTACTCTATCTATGCATCCGTTTTTTCCCTAGATATGAAAGACACACCATTTGTAGTTTATAAATAGAGTACATAAAAAAATAGTACATAAAAAAATCCTCATTATGCTTTGTTGAAACCATTCCAATCTACACACACACCCCGTGTGCTTACCTAGTGATGCAGAAACGGTGCGGCGTCTACGGGGCGTCTCGGAGGTGTGTGTGTGGCTCTCCTGGGCCTGAGGTTCGGAGGCGTGTGTGTGGGTGCTGTGTGAAGAGCACAGCTCGCTCTCAGAGTGGTAATACTTCATGTGATAGTGCAGCAGAGACGCCTTGCGGAAAGACTTGGTGCAGCCTGGCACCTGGCACTTGAACGGGTTGTGGTCCAGTTCAATGGAGAGGATGGGCGGCGGCTGGTTCTTGATGACCCTGTACACTGTGGGGAAGAGATGTTACAGAAATGTGAGGGGGATGTGTAACCATGTTATATTTTCTCACCCAGACTATTATACTGTTACGATACTGGAACATTTAAAGCACAAACATGATTGCAAAGTCAAACTGTGATGTGTTTTATTTCCCATTTAGAATAATATAATGTGAATACTTCACTTTCAGTAACAGAAAGCCAATGCTTAAAACTGCTCATTTCAATGCCTCGTAATAATATATTCGTTCTTACATACTAGTGTTCTGTTTCTCTCTTCAAAGTAGAACTGATGTGACCCAAAATGAGTCCTTCTAGCGTTCCCTTTAATAGGCACATGTGGAGATGGTCACTTGTTGGACATCGATGCGGTATGCAGTCTGATCCTCTGCTAACGTAATTACCGTTTATTTCTTTTTACCCTCAGGCATGACTCACATGCTTAGTTGCTATGGTAATGTTGACACCAGTACAGACACATGCTGGAGTCGGGATTACACGTAATGTGATGGTAAACAGATGTTTTGCACCTGCATAAACAGCTCACAAATGATTGGTAGTTACAGAGTTCATGTGAAATATAATTATTATTTTCACAGAGCAGAGAGAGAGAAAGAGAGAGGGGGGGGGTAGTTAGATATGTCCACTCACATGGTTCCCTGCTGTACTTATTGGTGGTTGGGAGGTGGACTTGTCGTTGCAGCAGTGTGGCTGAGGAAATGCAAGAAAGTACATTTTTGAATGCACATCCATCATTCATTTTCAATACAGGAACATTTAAGTAAGCATTCCATTCATTTAGGACGGAAATGACGTACCGAGATCAGGAGAAGACGCTGTCTGTGCGATAGGGTTGGGGCTCTCCAGAAGACCCGTCTTACAGAGACCTTCCTTATCACTGAAGCTTTCTGGGACAGAATCTGATCTAGCCGGTCTGACCTGCGATCGATTGCTTCTGTCTGTATGAGTGAAGATAGACAATTCAGTAAGACTGATTTTTTTTAAGGTTCTGTCCATTTTGGGCAGTGAATTAATTGTGAGAGAGAGAGAGAGAGAGAGAGAGACAGACAAAGAGAGAGACAAAGACAGAGAGAGAGAGAGAGAGAGAGAGCGTGAGCGAGAGAGAGAGAGAGCGAGAGAGAAACAGAGAGGGAGAGAGGCAGACAGAGACACAGACACACAGAGAGACAGAGCGGGAGAGGCAGACAGACAGAGACAGAGACAAAGAAAATGTGAGAGAGTGACAGAGGGAGAGAGAGACACAGAGACACACACACAGAGAGAGAGACTGCATGTATGGACCTGTAGTATTGGCTCTGCTCCTCTTGGATGGTGGAGTTTGTCCTGTGGACGCACGTCTTTTCCTCAGCTCTGGAGCGCTGGCCCGTTCCGCGTCTTTCCCTGTGCGAGGAACACAGACGAACAAGACCTGTTAAAACAAGTGTGGAGCCGATCTACTAAAGCTCACTTAGTAACCGAGGTCGGGGGGGAAAAAAAAAAACCAAGTACACATTACACACGCACCCTGAGGTTTTCCTTCCTGCCAACTATGCAGGTTCACGTTAGCAATTCCCTAGTATTTAGAAGACCTCCTCGACAAACTGAGACTCAAACTGTGGATTCCACGTTGCTCCACGTTCCATGTGAGGATAAATTGTTCCTAAAGCTGCACTGAGACAACGTCCATTGTTAAAAGCACTATACGAATAAACTGAATTGCTCGCGTGTTAGTTGTATTGTCCAGATTACGTCCCTGCCTCGCTCTACCAGATAAACTTTCCATTTCAATCAATCAACAAGCGACGGCTTGACACGAGGCACGTCAGACTCCCCTCTGCAGGGTACACCTACTCATCAGGGCTCAATGATATCCAACAAAAAGCTTTTGTTTGAAAAACAAGTGCGGCTTCGACAAAAAGCTTTGCACACATCCCACACACACACACACACACTATTCTGTTTAAAGATGGACTCTTACATTAACCGATTTCTCAGCCTTCACATACTTCACATGCAACTTCTCTCTTTAGGACAAACTCATACAAGAGTCAGCCTATGATATTCCGAGGATGTCTCCACGATATTTGGGAGGAGCTGGGAACATTCGGTGTGGCGTGATGACATCACAACACGCATTCAGCTCATAATCAGCTCACCCTTACCCTCTGCTACTTTGCCTCTGGTTTTCCTGTTTTGACCGAGAGCATCCTCTTTGTCTCTCTCATCTTTCTCTTGTCCCTCTCCGCAGCTCTCATGGGCGCCATTCTGAAGCGTTCCGTCAACTTTCTCCTCGTCTCCATCTCTGTTGATCTCCATCGCTTCCCCTCCTCCGTTGTCCTGCGTTTCCGTCTTCAGCTCTTCGCCGGACGGTTTCTCCTGCGCTTGGTGACCGTTCGGCATCTCGGACGGCTCCGTTTTGGCCAGCAGGTTGTCCTGAAGCTTGGCACACTTCTCTGTCCCTTTGGAGTCTTCTTCCTCCGATTCGCTCTCGCCATCCTGTTGGTTTCTACCGTTCTCTTTGGTCTTGCAGTTTTTTCCTGCTGTCCGCTTTCGGCTAGGCTGCCCCGGCTTGTTGCTCGTGTTCTGCAGGTTGCAAAGATATAAGGGCTTTCATCCTGAGGCAAGACTCAAGAACACTTTTATCGAACAAGAATACTCATTCTGTATTATTCTCCAGCACAGATGCAGATTCTTACCTCCTTTCTGAACGGCTTGATCTTTATCCCTTTCACAGTCTTAATAACGCCGTCAAAAAACTTCACTGTGTAGGAATCTGGAAGACAAAAACGACACACACATTAGTAAAGCAGTAACAGACACTAGACAATACACTGATCAGGCATAACATTATGACCACTGCCAGGTGCCGTGAATAATACTGACGATCTCCTCATCATGGCACCTGTTAGTGGGTGGGATATATTAGGGAGCAAGTCAACATTTTGTCCTCAAAGTTGATGTGTTAGAAGCACAAAAAATGGACAAGTGTATGGATTTGAGCGAGTTTGACGAAGGACCAAACTGTGATGGCTAGACCAGTGGATCTCCAAAACTGCAGCTCTTGTGGGGTGTTCCCAGTCTGCAGTGGTCAGTATCTATCAAAAGTGCTCCAAGGAAGGAACAGTGGTGAACTGGCGACGGGGTCATGGACGGCCAAGGCTCATTCATACGCGTGGGGAGCAAATTGTACAATATTAGGCAGGTGGTCATAATGTTATGCCTGATCAGTGTACTGTAGTACAATAACAATAAATCATTATAATTATATATAAAAACTTTGTTGAGGACAAAAAAAAAAAAATTTATGAACTACATTATGACCACCTGCCTAATATTGTGTTGGTCCCTGTTTTGCCACCAAAACAGCCCTGACCCATCCTGCACTGACCCCTTTCTATCAGAACCAGCATTAACTTCTTCAGCAATTTGATCAACAGTAGCTCGTCTGTTGGATCGGATCACACGGGCCAGCCTTCACTCCCCATGTGCATCAATGAGCCTTAGCCGCCCATGACCCTGTCGCCGGTTCACCACTGTTCCTTCCTTGTACCACTTTTGATATACACTGACCACTGCAGACCGGGAACACCCCACAAGAGCTGCAGTTTTGGACTTCAAGGAGAAAATGTTGACTTACTGCCTAATATATCCTACCCACTAACAGGTGCCATGATGAGGAGATCATTAGTCTTATTCACTTCACCTGGGAATGTAATACCTGATCGGTGTAGCCTAAAAGCTCGTTTTGAGAGAATAATCATCATTTAATTTGCATGTTTAGTCTTAAACAGCTAGCTAGCTCACCATGTATTCCATTCCATTAAACATCACTTTCTGCCCAAAGTAACTACATTTAAGGGCATGTGACTGTGTAGCACTTGCCCTGTGAGCTAATAAATGCATCATTTGTCCACTCATAAACCACAGCAGAATACACCATCCATAATAACTGACCATCTTTATCACGGGAGAGGATCTTCGCTGGATAGTAGCGACAATCTGACCAGCTGGCTAAAACTTTCTGGTTGATTTGAAAACCCTGGGGAGGGAAACACACAAGACAACAAGTAAAGCATTGATCGTTATTGAAAAATAAAATTCTAAATTCGTGAGTTTTGAATGACTTTCTTTTCGAGAGTAAGCAGTCACCGGGGCCATGTTGTGCTCCTGCAGGCCCTGCCTCCGCAGCTGGATTCGTTCCACAGGCCGTAGGTAAGGGCTGCTCCAGTCGAACCACTCGTCATAGCGATGACTCCACTGTCTGTAATGAATCAGGACCTTCTCATCCTCGTAGTCGATCTTCTCAATGCTGGCAGCATACCTAATCATTTCATACAGAATACAGTGATTTCACATTAGACTATATCAGTGTTTTCACACAACGCTACACCTTTTTTAAGCTAACTAGCCAGGCAGATTTGGTCTAAAATAAGACAAAACGATCATCTTTGCAGTCTATGAAGCACTTAATTTATCTTCGTTGATGTTAGCTTGGGCCCCCCCCCAATCTTAGCAAACTTCTCTCTGGGAATTTGCTCTGTTCTAGCTTTGTTCTGGGATTAGAACATTTATTTTAGATTTTACAGAATGCTGGCTATGTATTAAATACACTTGAATACACAATTCTAGTCATAAAACAAACATAAAATCTGCATAAGATACAGTTGGCCCTATTTGAAAGGAACTAGCCTATTTTCTTTTACTCAGTAGCTATAAAAAACACAGTAGCAACTACCATTAGCATTAAAGCTAACAAACTGGAGAAAAGATAGTAGTAGTTTCTATCCAATAAGATGTGAAAAGTCAAACTTCAAATAAATCTATATTAAAGCCATCAGTCCCGCAATCCAAGCTCATATGACTTTAATGATGGTTAACTGTTAAGGGTGAGGCTAGGTGGCTAGCTATGCCTGCTTGTAAACTCCTGTTAGCTCACTAACTCAGGAGTCAGTAGTCACAGTAGGATTAGCATTGGGACAGATATTAGATGTTCAGGTTGTCGTTCAATCTCACATCAAATCACATTCCTGTTAAATAGTTATGTAGTAACACAGACTCAAACGTTAGACATGGTCCTCAAGTCCCCTGCCATACGCTCTACTAAGAACCTGTGGGGAGCTACAGACCACAAAGGATCTGGAGAGATTATGTATTGAGATTCCATCTTCTATTGTATTCTCCCATCTCATTAAGCATTACAGTTAGAGCTGAGACTCTAGTATGGGGGAGGTTGCGCAATCTATTAAACCCAGGAACGCTGATAATTGAGACACTTATTATTTATTAGCACTCTTTAGTTAGGGCAATAACAAGTCTGGAATTGATTTACGAACATGCGACATCCATCTATCCACTTAATGCACTATGTTGCCTAAAGTTTTGGGACACTGCTCCATATCATTGAATTCAGGCGTTGCTTTTCAGGGGTTGGGCTCAGTCCCTTAGTTCCAGTGAAAGGAACTCTTAATTCTTCAGCATACCGAGACATTCTGGACAATTTCATGCTCCCAACTTTGTGGGAACAGTTTGGGGATGACCCCTTCCTGATCCAACATGACTGCACACCAGTGCACAAAGCAATCTCCATAAAGACATGGATGAGAGAGTTTGGTGTGAAGGAACTTGCACAGAGTCCTGACTTCAACCCCATAGAACACCTTTGGGATGAATTAGAGTGGAGACTGTGAGTCAGGCCAAAGCTGGGATGTCTGCTTTTACATGCACATGAATGTAATATGGAGTTGGCCCATCCTTTGCAGCTATAACAGCTCCAACTATTTTGGGAAGGCTTTCCACAAGGTTTAGGAGTGTGTTTATGAGAGTTTTTGACCATTCCTCTATAAGAGCATTTGTGAGGTCAGGCACTGCTGTTGGACGAGAAGGTCTGGCTCGCTGTCTCCGCTCTAATTCACCCCAAAGGTGTTCTATGGGGTTGAGGTCAGGGCTCTGTGCAAGTTCCTCCACACCAAACTCACTCATCCATGTCTTTATGGACCTTGCTTCGTGCACTGGTGTGCAGTCATGTTGGAACAGGAAGGGGTCATCCCCAAACTGTTCCCACAAAGATGGGAGCATGAAATTGTCCAAAATGTCTTGGTATGAAGCTGAAGCATTAAAGAGTTCCTTTCACTGGAACTATGGGGCCGAGCCCAACCCCTGAATTCAATGATTTGGTGGAGTGTCCCAAAACTTTTGGTAATATAGTGTATAATAAGTTAGTTCGGATCTCAAGTGCTTACTTTCCTATTTGTGGCATTTTTGCTGATAAATATTTGCACATGATCTTTCCCTTTCTGTGTGAATCCTTTAAAACACACGTTCACATTTCCCTGAATGAAAACAGACTCGGACTCGAAGCTAGGGGTTATGCTGGTGGTGCAGAACGCTGAACAAAGCAAAGAGCCCTCGCAGCTGTGTTTGGCTTGAGGCTTCAAACGGAGCGAAAGCAGAGAAGGAGGGAAGTCGAGGCTGCCAAGTCAGAAGAAGAGCGAGATGAAAGAGAAAGAAACACTGACCAGTTCTTCAGACTGTCCCGGGCCTCCAACGCCGCCCCCACCTCGAACGTGATCCCTCGCCTGTGAGGAGGCGTCTTAGTCATGCTGTGTGCTTCACACCAACCTTCGGAAAAATGACAAGACATTAATCAGCTATGCACGCTTTCATATAGCATTTGAAATTGAACCTGTGGGTTAATACCCACATTCTGGTACTCGCACACCTGAATCCGTGTATTTACACACAAACAACAAACACCATCCTCCAAAACAAAGTGTAATTAGATCTACACCTGAATGGCTGAGCATCAAAACAATATAGCTTTGATTAAAAGCATGGACTCTTGATAACACCACCCCTAGCAATGCACAACTACAATGTATAGCTAATTAGTTTGGTCAAAAAACAGTTTAACATTTCATTTTTTAACTCTCTTATAACCTCTATGATTAAGTATAAAAAATACACACACAAAAAAAAATTATTCTTTAGTCAAAGAGAATGGTTGAAGTCATTAAAACAGGGCACAAAGGAAAACCTTGAGAGCCTTGTGCGCCCTCTAGTGGCAGACCCACACTCCAGCAATTTCCCTCAGAATCTCCTAATCAGGGTGGATAGCCTAAATCTGTTCCCTTAAAATTAAATACAGAGTGAAAGACGGTGATGCTGGATAGAAAACAGATACAGATAATAATCACATGATTCATGCATGCTACATTCCTTAATCAGCATACAAAGGCTGTACATATGCAGTGTACTCCTCCGTCTGGCCGCTAGAGGCCGCTGTAGTTCAATGTCGCTCACAAGTTAACGCTGTTCTGCTTAGTTCCTCCAGGATTATTCTCTTTCTTTCCTTTTTCATTCTTTCTTTCTTTCCTTCCTTCCTTCTTTACAATCCAGCAATTTCCCTCAGAACTCCATATCTCCTAATCAGGGTGGATAGCCTAAATCTGTTCCTTTAAAATTAAATACAGAGTGAAAGACTGTGATGTTGGATTAAAAAAAAGCCTGTTACAGATAATAAATCACATGATTCATTCATGCTGTATTCCTGAATTAGCATACAAAGCAGTGTAGTGTAGATAGTGCATATAACCAGTTATGATTTAAGAGAAGAAGAAGAATTCACGGGAAGTGCACAGGGTTTAAATAACAACATGACAGCTTTTCCAGCTTATCTTTTCTGCTTTGTCTGTCTGATTACAAAGGCTTGCATATTGTGCCCCCCCCCTTTTTTAAAATTGTGATTTATATGGTGTATTTATTGCTTCTTATATATCTTGTAGTTTTTGTTCTTAGCATTGCACTAGTAACTTCTGGTCGGTTATCACATTACCCTGTGTATACTCACTATTTATAAAATGTACAGTGTGCAAGCTACAACCTGAATTGTGTTACTGTCTCTGTTGCTGCTGGATATCTGGAATTTCCTTCAGGATCAATAAAGTATCTATCTATCTATCTATCTATCTATCTATCTATCTATCTATCTATCTATCTATCTATCTATGTGGGCTATAAAGGATAAATGGCATAATGACTAATTCATAAGGATATGAAATTAAAGCACTAGCTTTAATAAATATATATAATAAAATCATTCAAGCTTGGTTTCTGTTTGGTATTTAGGAATGGAATGGACAGAGGTGTGTGTGTGTGTGTATAGAGAGAGACCTCTAAAATGAACACTTAGTGTTCTTTTTTGAACACAACACGTGTAAATATACTATACTTGTGATGAACATCAGCAGTTGTTTTATTTCTCGTTACTTTAAACCTTGATTTTTTAGTGAAAACTTTAACGCGGTTGTGATTTCATAACTACCTCCCTAAATTGTGTCCAATCAGAGACGCTCTCGGTGGTCACGTGACCAGAGCGCGAAGCAGTCACGCTGAAGCGGGTCAGGGGTGTTTGCGATGAACATAAACAATAATAATAAAAAAAAACATTTTTACATACAATTGCCTCAATAGCCATTTAAAACAGATCCACCAGTAAACACTGACTTAAAACACAACCTCATTCCGTGCGCAGAAAAGGAAATAAAACACAGCGGTGTGACGCAAATGGCGCGCGCGCGATACGTTTCCTTCTCGCTGTTTACCTTCGTGTCAAGCACGCGCAGCTTCCTCTCAAAAGTCCGGCATTAACGTTTACCTGGTAGCAAATCACGTGTAAACAACGTTTAAAGCTCATCGTATGACACCGGGGCTTGCTTTATGAGGCAACAAACCAAAAAAAATGTGCTTTAAACTTTTTTTTCCGCAAGCAGAGTAAAAAAAAAAACGTGGGCGCAACGTTGCGTGCGCGAGCGCAGCGCGAGACGCATGTAGTGACATTTATATGAATGTAAATAAAAATAAAGCACCACAGCTTGTTATACATGCATAAACTGCCCGGGAAAAATAAATAAACGCAGAAATATTTTCTGTCAGCGTTTGATAAGTGTAAGTTTCGCACGTTTATAGACGTATTACATTGTTCACTCGGCCCTGGCGACGCGCACGGTTACGGGGGGGGGGTTGGGGAGCTGATTGGTGGACGTGTCTGACGTGTGCTGATTCCTGGACACTGATTGGCTGCAACTTCTGTCTGTCAACTGATCATCTCCAAAGCTAGGCCTCCTTTTCGGCCTAGTCCGCAGTGCATGGAACTCGCCGTAATGATGACTCGAGAAGACAAACGCATCAACTTCGCCGAAAAGTCGTGTGCTCGTGGACACAGCTCACGAGCTGTCTGCACCGGACATTACTGCCGGTCAAAAAACACCGCACTCACTAAAAGCGCATTTTATTTGTTGTTCAAAATGACTCATCAGTGGCTGCTAGCATCGGAACACATGTACTGGAGACAAGTTTGGTCTAATCACAACAGCAGCATCATCATCATACACACACACGGTTCTAAACCTCACATCGCGTCACACACTCTTGCTTATATAACCGACCTATAACGAAAACACACCACTTACCTTTCTTGTTTGTAATCCCAAGTGCACGGAAAACAACAGTAATGCAGTGGAGTCTCTCCCTCCCTCTCTCTCTCTGCGCCGCGTGCTGCCTCTGTTATCCGCGCAGTTTGTTTTCTCCGGCGAGCAAGGCCGGTCTCACTCCTCCGCGCATGCGCGGCACCCTCTCCGTTTCCCTCTTTTATCTTTGTTTGATGTTTCTAACGAAATACTTTAGAAGGAAGTATCAACATTTTCCTCTTCTCCCCCCACCCTTTTTCTAATTCTATGAAACATTTCTACAAACGCTGTTAATCATATTCTAGAATGGTTTGATTATTAGTAAACAAATCAGTTCAGACTGCCATAACAAACGGTATTTGTTAGTACTACTTAATAATAATAATAATAATAATAATACAGGTAGGTAAATCAGAGCTTGTGGATATTGTGTGCCAGACGTCCTGTGCTGTGCTGATATTGTAAAGGATAGTGATTTCTCTTTAGATTTGTGATGTTGAATCAGGAAAAAATGAGTATGTATAAAAAGTCTGAACTTTTTGCTATCTGTGGGTGAATTTTGAGGATTCTTTTGGCATCTCATCTACTCTCTAATCAGCCATGATAGGATTTTGACAGCGTGGTTTTTCAGCTCAGGTAGTGCCTTGGTGTATTGTCTGTTGTCTCTAACGGTTCAGTCTGTTAGTGTCACAGTGACATTACACCACACCGCCATCTGGTGGCCAAATGACATTACATAAATCCCGCTCTCCTTCGTCTGGCCACTAGAGGCCGCTGTAGTTCAATATCGCTCACAAGTTAACGCTGTTCCGCTGAGGATTTTTCTTTCTTTCTTTCTTTCTTTCTTTCTTTCTTTCTTTCTTTCTTTCTTTCTTTCTTTCTTTCTTTCCTTAGATTAATATTAGATTAGATTTAATATATATATATATATATATATATATATATATATATATATATATATATATATATATATATATATATATAGTAAATATGTTATTTACTATTGTGTTATTGTAACCCACATCTCTCACATTACTGTTTCTGTTATACCCCAGTCTAGGCTTGGGGATGATAACAGAAAGGTGAGATGAGAACTGTAGATGGAAATAAGGTCAAAACAACAAGCAGTACCACCTGCAAGCACCTTGTTGATGAGGGAGATCAGAGGAGAATAGGAGGAGGCTTGGCTATGTTTAAAATTCTATTTATTTTACCAGTTAAATCAAAATTAGCTCTGTTTTTTTGCTAATTTTGGGCCAATTGTGTGTACTGTTAAACATTGCTAGAATCTTACCCTTATACTTTAGCTTTAGTTTTTCTGCTAGCATCTTGCTAGTGATATATATTCAAATAAATTACACAGCACACCTCAAACATCATTAACTATATGCTACAATTTGATCGCTGATTATTGACCTTGAGTTATTTTTTTTTAATATCTAACCCCAGGATTTCAAATATTTATACATATCAAATATGACCATTAAGTGTCATAGTATGTTGTATAAAACATATGAATCAATATTAGACGATTGTTTGAAGGGTTAAAACATTTTGAGCCACCAAAATCTCACCGACGTCTGTCAGAAAGGAATTTACTGTTATGGGATTGTTTGGATCTATAATTCCTATAATGATTAATATGTAGAGCAATGTTTTGGGAGTTAAAACTTCAGGGCTTATAAAGATTTCAACACATGCTGAACGATAAGCACTTAGAATGATGTAACCTAGCCCAAAGTCTTCTTCACCCATAACTCATACATATCCAGGAGGTGGATTCAGAAATTTCTTACTTTCATAACTACAGTCCTTTCCTATTAGCTTCACTGAAGTTATGAAGTAAGATGCTATAAAGTGGCTACTTAATAATACATCAGGATTTAATGAATAATAAAGAGCAAAAAGTAAGATGGTATATTGAATAAGAGACTACTGGGACCAATAATCAAGCTTCCAAAGGAAGCTTAACCTCAATATGGTGTAACAAAAGGATGTGAAGACTGGGGGAATGAGACAAGAAGCCACACAGCCTCTGTGCTCTTTATTTAATTGTGTAAGGAAAGAAAGAGGGTGAAGGATCCAGAGGGGCTCAAACCCTTGTGTTGGTGTGCTGTGGCCACTCACTCCTCACATATCATATTATAAACACCCTGAAAAGGTTGGTTTCAGCCCATCTCATCTGGTACTAATGTTGTTCTTTCAGCTGCTCCCTGTTTGGGGTGACCAGTTTGGCACAGGTTTGACGCTGGATTCCTTTCCTGATGCAACCCTTCCATTTAATCCGGGATCAGGACCAGCACAGAGTTATCTCTTCAGTGGCTGGGTTAGTGTCCTGCCCAGGCTGTGGCAATGAGTACGTGGGATCCTACTACTGGACCACCAGGAGGCTTATCTCATTTGGTGCTAATATGTGTAGCATTTTCTAATATTCTTTGACTTGTCAAGTGAATTGAACACCAAACAGCTCTCTTCATTTAATGAAAAAATAAGAACTATACTACTATAATTTTCTGCATCTACCTGATAGTTAGACACTAGAGCATTTGTGAGCAGTCTGGGTCCAGGTGGCGAGTGGCACAGAGACTCCACAGGGGATGATCCTCTCTCCTTCCCTGTTCTCACTTTTCCAGTACAAACTCAGATCTGTGCTCGATGCAAAATATTTCCTGAGCACACCACTGTAGTGGCCAATGTCAGTCATGAGTAGGGGGCAGAGTATAGTGAGAAACAAAGAATCAAGACAAAAGCCATAGTAATAGACCACAAGGAACACCGAAACCTCGTTGACCCCCGTCTCTATTTTTGCACAGGTTGTGGACTTGCATGAGAAGTATTGAGTGGGCACTTAATAACAGCTCTGGAAAGCAGTCTGTATTGTTTCAGGTTCTCAGGCATGCAGCAGGAAGCTACACATGTTCCAGCCAAAAATACATACCAAGGAGTCGTACAGGAGGACCTTTATACCTGCTGTAATCCCACTACAAATCCTCAGCCTTGCACTTTCTCAGCTTGAACATCTCACACTTTATCCTGAATAGAAAAACAAGATTGATGATTTACAACTTAAAGGATGCGAAGAAATGAAAATTTAGCTAATTTAAAAAATTTCACTCTATTTACCCATTAAGTCTAATGTTGCTAAATCATCTCAAAATATATATATATAAATATATATAAAATATATATATAATATATATTAGATTTTTTCTTTTAGATTTGTTAATAAATCTACGTAAATTAGTTCCTTAAACTGTCTAAGTTTCAGCTATATGATACTGGTACCAGTGGTATAGCTAAATCCAGTACAATTTTCAGGAGAAATCATCATATGATGAGGTAGATTTCAGTAGATATGTGTGTTTAAATTATTCAAAACATGACTTAAATTATTCAAAACATGAAGGATGATAATTCTAAATTGCCCATAGGAATGAGTGTGAGTGTGTCTGGTTGTCTGTCTGTATGTGGCCCTGTGATGGACTAGCGACCTGTCCAGGGTGTACCCCTGCCTTTCACCCAATGTGCACTGGGATAGGCTCCAGCAGAATAATAGACAATGGATGGATGGATGAAGGATGATTCTAATTCCAGCTGAAGAGAAAATCTCACTCATACGCCCCACCCCCTCGCTATGCTAATTAATAACATGGCATTACAGCTAAGGATTGAGAAGAGGTAGCTACCAGGCTTAGCAGTTAATTAGCAGTATACCAATTTGTATTTATATGATTTATATGATTTAAAGTAGGGACTCAGGGTGTGTGTGTTTGTGTGTGCACACATTACTCTGATCTAAGATACAAGTTCAGTAGTTAACCAGCAGATGGTGACATTGTTCATCTTTTCTTTTTGACACTGGAAATTTAACATCTTTTATTCCCATGTAGAACTGAACAGGTCCTGTAGTCTTGTGAGAACAGTTAGGATTTTTTATCCATCCTTTTGTGTTGAATCAGGAAATGGGACTACCTAAGAAAGCTGTAGTTAAAGCCCTTTAGTTAGTGATAGTATAGGTCAGTGATGGTATAATCATTTTAATCCCTTCATTGTTTACTTATGAAGAAGAAGTTGGGTTTTATGCTTTTAGTTTATTGTGTACACAACATCACAAAAGGTGCAATGAAGGACGAGAACTCAAACCGGTGGAGGTTGAGGTTGCTGGGTGTACAGCAGAGTGCAGTATAAAGTGGTGCAGAAACACATTTCCCATCTGGTGATAAAAACAGTTTCTCTGAATTTAATCATGCTTTTAAAGCAGTATTTATATGCTTAGATTTTTTATTTTAATTAGTGTGAAGTTGTTCAATGTCTGGAATAGCTGTGATTAAATTATCAGAAGGAAGATTTAGCACTTAATCTTTAATCCTGCTCATTTTATTGGACCTTGAGCATGACACCAGATGGAGGTAAACACCAGACCAGTGGTTATCAGTTTTGCTGTCATGTCTGAATGCTAAGAAAGCTGGCTAGTTTGTAAGCATAGTGTCCATGTTCATATAGAAATGGCATTCGAATTTGGAGTGGAAAATAAGTGTCCATGTGCATTTCTATATAGATATGTAGAAATATATTCTGAAATTTCAAATATCCAACCATTTTCTATACCCGCTTTATTCCTAATTAGGGTCACAGGGATCTGCTGGAGCCTATCCCAGACCACATTGGGTGAAGGGCAGGGGTACACTCTGTCCATCACAGAGCCACATATTGATGGACAACCACAAACATTCACCCCTATAGGCAATTTAGAATAACCTATCAACCTAAGGTACATGTTTTAGGACTGTGGGAGGAAACCGGAGAACCCATGCAGGCACAAACCCGGGATTCAAACCCAGGACTGTCTTGCTGCGAGGCAACAGTGCTAACCACTAAACCACCGTGCTGCCCCAGAGTCTGTAGATTTATTTCAAATTCTCTTTAAACACAGAACCAAAAACCCCAAATATTGAATAGTTTGTCCAGTACCATTGTTAAAGGGATACATTTCTACACACCGGTGAACAATTAGAGAAAAACCCCACTCACAATTCTGCAAATTTACAAACTTTATTATTTCTGAAACGATGGAAATTAAATGCTTGCCATCCATCTTTTTCTTTTCTAGCAGGCCCGTCACAGACCACGGCAAAAAAAAAAAAAAAATGTACAATTCGAGTCAGAGGTCGTTAGTCCCTGCAAGCATCACAGAGAACCGCAGAGAGGGAGGACACACAGGTAAGTGCAATACAGGAGCATAGTGGAGGTCGACAACACACACACAGAATCAGTGTGGCTGTATTCTGCTACAGTTCTGTTCACTATTCAACACAATCATCTAAAGGATTACTTTGGGAAAAAAAAAAAGAAAAGATATAGGACAGAACTCTGAACTGACGGAAAAGATGAAGTAGATCCTCATAGCTGTAGTAACGTTTGATTGAGAAGGGATAAATTAAGGGGTAAACATATAACGTGAGACATACAGTCATATTTACAGAATACCAGAGAAACATCAGTGGCATGGACTTGCTGTTTAGACAAGTGAAACGATTCTCAAGCTTTATCAAGTGGAAGTAAAAGAGCAGTCAGCTGGATTACTGTGTTCTTTACTGTAGTGGAAGTCTGCAATGGCACGAGGAATCCTCCAGTCACGGACGAACTGATTAGAGACGTGTGTAATGTGTGCTATCGGGGCAGTGTGGAGCGGCTACTCATGCTTGACCGTTTTTGCCTGATGTATTATTTGGGGCCTACATCTTAACAAAAACAGAAGTCAGGGTGTGCTGTGTGTGCGGTCAGAAACTGTCTCGTTCCAAAATCAAGAGCCAAAAACGCTCCCATGCTGGGTGCTAAACCCCAAAGTCTGACCACAGAGCTAAATATACTACAGGCTGGGTCCTGGCTACGTCCTTAAAACCGCACATCTGAGATATGAAATTGCCCCGTCTTATGGAAAATACCGAAGTAAAAATACGTTCGTGAAGGTTTGCAGTCATCCACGTCATCTGTGGATTGAGTTGAGTTGTGTTTTAATCTTCAAGGCATGCGGGTTGAAGGACCGATGAAAGCTGATGCACGAGCAACAATGTTTTCAACACATGTCCGGTCGCTTTGAATCACTACTTCTAAGACATCCAAACTCCACAGAGTTGGGACTGCGGATAATAACGCTCTCCAAAGTTCCTGAGCTAAATACTGTATATTGGCTAGCTGTATGATCTGGATTGCTCGAATGCAGTGAACAGTACTGCATGCCTTCCTGCTGACACACATGACGGATAAAAATAGCATGCACTACATCAAACGTGTCGTTTCTTCGAAGGAGATGAGATAAAGGAGAGTTTGTTTTGAAGCACCGTCCATGCCTTGAGCTTTTGATTACGGAAGGATGACCTTTCCGAAAGCCATCAAACACACACACACACACACACACGAGTACAGGCACCAGGTTTAAAGTCAGCAGGCCATAACGGAGCCAACAGATCTTTCTTTCAGACACACATCAACATGCGCAGTGCATACTGTACACACAGCATGAGACATTTTTTTAAAGACTTTGCAGACCGTCTAAGACCAAAAGAGAGGCTCATACACTTCATAGTATATAGATTAGTATCCATTAAATATCCAACACACTCAAACCATATTAAATTAGAGAACTCTGAGGATAACTGCCTGGATAATCTAGCAAAGAGAGAAAAAAAGATCCAAAAACCAAAAAGTCCTTAGTAATAATACAAAAAGCCGTAAAATCCCTGCACATTTGGTTTCATATGTTAACAGTCTGACCGCTGCAGATGCGCAGGAGCGTCTGCCATTGAAAAAGATTTATTTCTGAATCGATTCAGTCATTACAGTGGCATCTGCTACAAAGTTTCACTCAAAATGACTCCCAGTCAAACAGGCGAAAACCTCAGGAGAATGCTGGTATTCGGTGAATCAGTGAGTCATTTGCTGGTGATTCGTATTTGGAGGTTTTAGCTAAGAAACTGAACAAGCAAACATGGTTATCCATCACTTTCCTCAAGACCTCAGCATGTCTTTTTTTTTTTCTTTTCTCAGAGTTATAAAGCACTGACATGGCCATAGCTAACAGGCGACAATGCCATAGAACCGAACCCTGTAAAGAAAGAGACACCCATGAGCACACGGATGAGCAGGGAGACGAACTGTCATAGCGTAAAGGTCACACAAGGTCCTTGATGAAGCTGGTGTCCAGATGCACAATGAGGATGCGGAGAAAAGACATTTCTTTGCGCGTGTTCTCGAATATGATGCGGGGGTCATCTGACTGGCAGCGCAGGCAGTTAGGCGCCATCACCATGGCCAGATTGTTCACGTCCATCTTAGTCTTGCTTACATTCACTGGCTGTGCAAAAACCTGAGAGGTAGAGGAGGAAAAAAATACAAGGTTTGTTCTAGATATTGAAAATAAACTGATAAGAAAATCAGCAAATGTCACTTTTGGAACTATCAGTATGTTAGTAATAATAAGAAAAGCAACAAGAATAACAGATTAAGAAATGCTAGTAATAGACATGAACACAAACTTGGCACCCTATTTGTTCACTCGCCTCCAAAAGTATTGGCACCCTATCTGTCCACTTGCCTCCAGAAGCACTGGCACCCTTTGAATTGCTAATTCAATGAACTCTAGTAAAGTCTACATGACATTAGACTACATTGTATGTGAATGTGTAGTGTCTAAGTCTACAGAGGGATGAAGAGGCAAAGCACCAACCAATTAAAGTGTTTATTGCTGCTTTGCACTGGTGAGACTTTTTGCTTTCCAGATGAAAAAAAAAATGCTCTTATGACCCTAACTAATGCTGTTAATACCCTAAAGATAATTATTCAACTATAAAGTGTATTACTGTTTTGATACAAGAGCAACTGTTTATCCTACACAGGGTTCCAAAGAACCTGGAGTCTATTTCAAACAATTTAGAGTTGCCATGTCTTTGAACAGGGGAAGGAAACTGGAGAACCTGAAGCATGGAAGGAATATGCAAACTTCTTGCACACAGAGCAGGGGCAGGAATCAATCCCCCAACCTTGGAGGTGCGAGACAAACATGCTTACATATTCTACGGCCTTGTCCACACTAATGCGGGTATTTTTAAAACCGCAGCTTTTTTTATGCGGTTAGGCCGTTCGTCCATACGCAAACGCAGCATCAGGTCACTGAATTTTTAAAAACTCCTGCCAGGGTGAAGTTTTTTAAAAACTCCGGTTGCAGTGTGACCGTGTAGACAGCGAAACCAGAGATTTTTGGGAAATCTTGTGAACAGGGTTGCCAGATTGGAGTGAAGACAACTACAGCTTAAAACCCTCCCATTTAAAAAAAATATACGAGCCCAAAAGGCATACCATTATAACTAATACAATAACAAACAGTTATAACAATTAATAACTTTGTGATATTGGCTTAACGAGTAGAATGATTACAACAACCCGCTAATCAAGACTGAAGTTTGACTGGACAGGATTCTCCTGAACCTTACTGGCTAAACTGAACCATATAATTAAAACACCAACATTATATATTATACTTTATTTATTCGTTTGAATAGAAAATTAATAAAATATCATGTTTATAGTCAAAAATAAAAACACGCCAGTTGCATCAAAAACCAGCCCAGATTTTATCAACCCGCCCGATGCACTTTTTCCCGGTGAGACGTAACCAAAAGAAGCCCAATTGGGCGGAAACCTGCCCAATTTGGCAACACTGCTTGTGAAGTCGGCGTCTCAGGCTTCTGATTGGCCAACATGGCTTTACAGTTGAGATTATATCGCCACCTGTTGGTTTCAGACTGCGTTTTTGCGTTTTCATGTGGACGAGATTTTTTTTAAAAACGAAGGAGGAAAAACTCAGTTTTTAAAAATACACGTGTACGTGTGGACTAGGCCTATACTTATGTGTGTGTGTGTGTGTGTGTGTTACCTGTAAGAAATGGATGAAGTAACACAGTACCAGTCTGTTAAGCTCTGGTAAAGCCTGCACTACGCTGATAGCTGCCTCGGCATCCTCATAGTGACTGATACACTGCATATAGAAACTCTGTGGAATCACAGGCTCCTCCAACTCCCTGTACCACAGCTTTAACAGTGATGCTGAGAGAAACAAAGAAAGAGAGAGAGAGACAGAGATCACAGGCTTGTCCATCACATAAAAAACCTCTGAATGTGAGATAAAGGAAACCTTAGATCACAGGTATATTTGATAATGTTGCACTTTACCAGGAACATTAGGGTCAGAGAGATTTTCGGGAATTTTCCACTGGTCCACCTGTAATTTGAGGGCATTCACTTCATCAATGTCTCCTGGGACTCTGTAAAATTAAAACACACGGCCGTTAACAGAGTCATGCACACACTCCTCAACACTGTCATTATTCTGTTTCATGATTGCAATGATTGCTAGTTCACAGCCATGGTGCTCAAAGTGGGGTAAAATAATATACAAAAATATGGCACGTGCTTTTCAGCCTTTTCAGTCAAACAGAAAAAAGTTGTGTGTGTGTGTGCTGATTGAGCAGGAAAGAGTGCAACATTAATAATACACAGAGGCCCTGGAACAAATAACCCTTCAAATCTGGACATTATTCAAAACAGAAGATGACAAACAAATGGTCAGCGACAGATTTCCTGACAGGATGCATGCAGGTGATGGGCGTCAGGGAAAACATTATTATTAAAAAAAAGGGGGGAACAAGTGATGGAAAGAATGTGTTTGTCTTTTAGCTTCGCATGTCCACAGTCCTGCGCTCAATGGCAAAAGAAAGGAAAAACTGATCCTGTGTTATCTTGCTTGGTTTGATCAACACGGTGTAAATCTAATCCATGTGTTCATATCTCCATCATAGCCCTGAATAAAGCTGGTGCTATCACATCTGTATCGAGGCAAATCGCACTCGATTTTTGAAAATGGATCAGCTGGCCACAAATGAACAGTTTCATGAAATGTCAAACAAATGGAGGTCGGATTGGATAAACGGCTCCTGTAGGGACCACACGGGTTTCTCTGAGCTTGGAGCATGTGTAAAAACTTTACAGAGGGCTGTATTTTCCTGGAGAGGACACACACTTGTTTAGCTGGTTTTAGCTGTAATTAACTCGACTAGACATTTGCAGAGGAGATGTAATGAACTCTCTGGAAAGTGACATCCCTCCCAGTCTGGGACGTGGGCAGTGTTTTTGGAGCATTTTATTATCATCATTATTACAGTAGCAACAATAGGTTCGGCCCTACTGCAGCGTTCTCACGGACTGTTTCAAATGACTGCACTGTGAACATGACTGCACATGACCCTGTCGCCGGTTGACCTCTGTTCCTTCCTTGGACCACTTTTCATAGATACTGACCACTGCAGACCGAGAACACCCCACAAGAGCTGCAGTTTTGGAGATGCTCTGATGGGGTGGTCCAGCCATCGCAATTTGGCCCTTCCTCAAACTCGCTCAAATCCTTATACTTGCCCATTTTTCCTGCTTCTAACACATCAACTTTGTGGACAAAATGTTCACTTGCTGCCTAATATATCCCACCCACTAACAGGTGCCATGATGAGAAAATAATCAGTGTTATATTCAATCACTTCACCTCTCAGTGCTCAGAATGTTATGCTTGACTGATGTATTTGCAATAACCTCAGAAATGTACCCAGGCAACCTATTCCTTGATAGTCCTTCAAGAATTACCTTCGTTCATGGCAGCACCTCTGTGTTTATATCAAATATGAGTAAAAAACTCACACAGAAAAACCTTAAACTGAAACTAAACCTGTTCCTCTTCTTTCTGAAACAGTTGGCGTTTGTGTTGCATGCATCCAGGCTGTTTGATTTTGTGTTGCATTGCCTCAGGAGGTGTAGGGGTGGAAAAATAAAAGTTGCTATGTCTGTAACCTAGCAGCTCATTTTGGTAGCTGCAAATAGTTGCTAACGAGGTAGGTAATTGAGCATAATGTTATGTAGAAAATGTTTTTGTAAGGAAAGTCCACACCTGAACTTCCTGCATTCCCAGCTACACATTCTACTCCTCCTGAAAAAAGAAATTCAATTCCAAATCAATCTCTCTTCAAACCAAAGCCGCACACCATCATTAGATAAAGGTGTGCCAAATGACTTCACTTTTGGCGTTCAGGGAAAAGCATGTACCCTATCTTTGGCAGAATATGAGTCCTA
Source organism: Hemibagrus wyckioides (assembly GCF_019097595.1). Lineage (NCBI taxonomy): Eukaryota > Metazoa > Chordata > Actinopteri > Siluriformes > Bagridae > Hemibagrus > Hemibagrus wyckioides. The sequence continues at coordinate 3,760,329 of NC_080724.1, forward strand.
TGATTCCACCGATGTCCATGGCCCGAAACCCAGGGAGAAAAACTGGTTGGGTGAAAGCGACATTACTCTCTTCCCTCAGAGGGCAGGTAGCACTTTTCTGAGTGTGTTGTGCTGCCTTGTGATGCATCAAGAGAGACAGGTTTGCAGGCTTCACATGGTTCGGAAGAAGCATGTGGTTGGTAACTGATGGGTGGGAATTGTCAGGTGACCAAATTGGTCAGAAAGAAAAAGATGGTAGCTTGCTATAGACGACACTATAATGGAGTCTTATGTGTGTGATACGCTCGTCCCTCTCAACTCTCTCTCCATCTGCGTCTTACCTGAAAATGCCCTCGGTCTGTGCTCCACCGAGTGCCAGAACACACTGAGAAAGCTGCACCTGCACCCAGGGCAGCCTCCTCTGAGGGAAGCGCTGGCTCTGCCTCTCCATGATCTCCTCCAGAGCGCTTCCGAACAGTGAGGGCGTCACTATGGCGTTCCTCCCGTGATCAATCTCATCCAGGGTAGGTTTCCTCAGACCCTTGAGAAAGAGAGAGAGAACGAGAGATGAGCATAGAATACTGAGGGCGGTATCTCATCTTTCGTAGAGAAAACTGGTCACATGATGTCCAATCTTTAAAACGGCAATATTAAACATAAACATACAGTTGATGGAAAGATTCTTGACATGGTGCAACTTCTTTTTACAATTAAAGGACAAAGATGCTGCTAAATATAACACATCATGGAGAAAGAGTGGAGACAGTGGTGGGACGACTGATTACAGGGTGGAGATTGGAGAAAGGACAGTGAAGGAGGTGGGACACAGCTACTGCATCTCTTACTGCTGTGTTTGTGTGTGTGTGTGTGTGTGAGATATGGAGATCCGGGGTTACTGTAACCCTCTTTTCCCAGGCTGAGTGGCTCTCATGGAGCTTTCTCAAGGCTGATTGTTAACACATGTAGGCACTTAGACACTGCTGCTCTACGTTACACTTCAGCAGTCTCGGGCCAGCATGAACACATTACGGCCTCTTTTCTTTCTGTAGCACCATAAACCTGTGGTTGCTCTCTCCGGAAACCCTGTTTAAACCGTTGACCTTTTAGATAGCTCATCGAGCCAATTCTGTTCAGTGTGTGGCTAATTTTCAATCAACTACTCTGTTTGCTTAAAGGCCCGTCTAGCTCCATTCTCGATGAGGCCAAAGGATAAATTGGTCTGAGATAAATAAATAGGCATTTACCTTTTTACCCCCAGTCACAGCAACTTTCTGCAGCTTGCGGTAGCAGTATTTGGCGTAAGTGCTGATTGGCAGACCTGTGGAGGACACGAAGAAACAGACAACTAGTCAGAGGCATGGCTTACTGCTGAAACAGGGAACTGTGAAAGGGTGAAAAGTGGAGTCACTGCTTTATGTATTCACAGCTTAAGTAACGCAGTCCCTTAATAAAATGGATGTTAACACATCTGAAAAGATCAGGAACAAAAAAAAAAGCTGGAACATGAAGTGTGAGGAGCTGAACTCACGTGTGTATATTTTAGTTACACTAATGTGTGTTCAAGGTTTAGCTGAAAAGCAGCTTTTTTCCAGGATGTTTTACTACAATTTAGCTGTAGCTAAGAAAAATATACACGGCGTAAACCAATATGGCAGATTTCACTACAAGATCAAACAGACACAAATTCTTCTGCCATTATTGGAGTATTTGGGGTGCAGGGGAAAGTGTTGTATCGTCACTATGATAACACTGGTGTAACGTTGCGTGGAAGGAAAATAAATCCCACCGCCACGACAGCATGTCAATTTGTAATTGTGACATTTCTGACAGATAAATGGTTAGATGTTAATGATCTGTAATTTGAAAATAAACGAACTGTACTCGGGGTGTATTCGATGAAAGCTCCACGTGTCCTCGAAAGTGAAAAGAACCGCAATGACTGTGGAATGGCGGATTGGAATGGTGTGTTCTGGCTTCCTGTTCGGTGAGGAGGTTCTTAGGTAATAATTTACAGAGCTGAAGACTCAGAAATGATAATTAGGGGTCCTGAATTTTGAATTCATGCAGAGAGAGAGAGAGAGAGAGAGTTAAAAATGAAGAAGCAGGTAAAGGAAAGAAGGAGAAGAAGAAGAAGAAGAAGAAGAAGAAGAACTGACAGAGGATACGGTTGGGAAGATCTCACCTAAACAACCACATTCTACAAACAAACAGTTCTTGTTGAAGTTAACAACTGTGGACACTGTTTGCAGCTTGTAAAAATAGCCAGAGGCACAGGAGAGTTTTCATTTGTTATTGAAAAAAGAGGGATTGTAAGATGAAGAAAACAAGGGACTGTTGTGAAGGATCTGGTATGAAAATCCAAAGAACAGCAGCTGTATCTATATCTACTGGAGTGTGTGTATAAGGGGGGTGGATTTTGTGAGAAGTGAGCAGAAAAAATGATGTAGAAGGACAAGGACTATTTCTGGACACAGGATGGACAGAGAGAAAGTGTTTTCTATTACTGTAAGTAAGGAGTCTGAGGATTATTAGCCTTTAAGTTCACACATCTGGCAAAACACCTCTTTTGGCTGGGCTGAAGAAACAAATGGCCAGCTTTTTATAGTCTACAATACACACACACACACCTACAGTGCACACATGATGATTCAAAGGCCTCTTAAAATATGTTACAGCCTGCAAAGACAGTTTGTAACCTGAGCTAGTTTAAAACTCCTTCAGCCTGGTTAGAAGCCAAAAAGGTGGGGGGAAAAAAACTTGCGGCTTTTACAGCTGGTGTTTTACATCAGCGACTCCTCAGTTATCGGGGCAGTGAAAACACGGCCAGCACACGGGCCAGACATTTCGCGAGCGCCTGTTTCTGTTTGATCCATCTCGCACCTACTGACACGTTCCTCGTGTCTCCTTTCCTCTTTCATTTCCTCTCTTCTCACCTTTTTGAAATTGATTTCCTGTTCCTAGTTCTTTTCCATTTGTGCACTCGTACCCAGCCTCTTGTTTAGAGCTTTAAAATAAATAAATCAAACCTCTTTTACTCATCCCTCACACACATAAGGGATTAGTCATGTTTTCCCATCTACACATATCCTTCTCGGCCTCCCTCCTTCTCTCTCTCCCTCGCTCTCTTTGTCTTGTTTTGCTTCCCTCTGTCCTCCTCCGCTTGTGTTAGTGGCCTCAGGAAAACAAAGAATAAGCGACTGACACCATCACTTCAGGCCAGACAAAGTGGGAGGAGATGAGTGAGGAGATGAAGAGGGAGAAGAAAGAAAGGAGAGATAGCAAAGGACTGTTTTGCATACCAATAGTCACTGCTGTAATGGCTTTTCTTTAATCCTGCAGAAGCAAAGAATCCCGGCTTTCCAATGAAGTGTTTAACATATTAAGGAAAGCGTTTTTTTCTTTTCTCACACAACCCCTCTGACCCCGCCCCATCCACCCGCTGCCACACAACAGTCCATCAGGCTGGCACAGTGAGATGGTGGGAGAGGCCCTGGCCTGAACCCCTCCTCTTAATGAGCTGGCTCTTGATTCAAAAAGGAGAACCCTGAAATCTGCTCCTCTTTCACAACACTTCAGTTCTGGCAAACAACTCATGATGCCAAACATTTGAATCCTACAAGCTTCACAAAGCCCACGCTGGCACTATAACTTGTGTTCTCTGTGCATAGTCCTTGTTTATTGTACTGCTGCAACAAAACTATTTTCCCTCAGAGATCAGTAAAGCACTCTATCTATCTATCTATCTATCTATCTATCTATCTATCTATCTATCTATCTATCTATCTATCTATCTATCTATCTATCTATCTTTCAGTTACTAACAGTTATTGCTAGGGTTTGGGCTCTATTTTTTTTGGCGCCGTTTTAATAGAAGCAATCAGCCACTAGAGGGCGTTATCATGGATATGACGATTTCCTGTGGCTTAGTGCTTTAACGTACCACAGGTGAACTTTAATCAAGCTGGAAAAACTCTCACTGAGTATTAATGGGAAGTGAAAGCTAAAAACCTGAGCTGAGATTTGAGCGTCGAAGCAAAAAATGTCAATATAGTAACAAGAGCAGATTTTGTAGATGAGAATTTCTGAGTATTTCAAGCAAACTCCAAGATCTCCAAACTCCAGTTAATATTTCTACATCTGTAAGCGTAAAGCATTATTATGCTTTATAATAAATCCATGCTTTTCCCGGGCAGTCCCAATATCACCCTGTTAATGTTAAATCATTTCCCGAATCCTGAAACTCTATAACCGATAAACAAAAGTAATCCGAGGGCAAAGGCTGACATGTTACAATTGAGAGAATGTAGCCAGAGAATGTCACACGGCTTTAAAAGAGAGACCAGAGGCCTGAGTAAGCCAGAACCCCTTGCCACACACCACTGTGACTAATCTGCCTTTGTGCTTTGAGAGAAGGGCGTTTAAAGGAGCAGTTTGTAATATGCAGAGTGCTCTGATGCCTGTGAGGCGGAACCCCGACTGCACTAAAATGCTTAGCCTAAGCCCTTGCCTTGGCTCACATACCTCCTCTTGTGAATCCGATGATTTAGTGAAATAACCTTTTACACAAAGTAGTTTTGTTCTGACTCGGAATTTAAGGGCTGTAAAAATGCCTGAAAAAAAGAGGAAGAAATAACTGTGGAAACCGCACTTTTATAGATCGTCCACTTGGCTGATAAGCATCTCATTTCAAGCGGCAATCTCACTTAAAAGTAAAAAGCTCTTTTTGATCAGCGATGAGTCGGTGCATCCGTTTCCGAGCCGTGGTCTCGGAGGAGTCTGACGCATCCCTAGACGCAGCTGCATGAAGCTCTGTGGTTGGTCGTTACCTTGGCAAAGTCGCAATCATGCCACTGAAAATGATGCACGAGTGCTTGTCGTATAAGCCGGGTCAGGATGACTGACACACACACACTCATCTTGACTCAGCTAATTACACTCGGCTGAGCTGCAGGCAGCGTGGTGAGTAATTACACTCGCGGCATCTGCACTCGACTAAACAAGAGCTTCTCACTCATTGCGCTATAGAAATTCTAAAGTGAAACAAAAACATATTCACATGGATGTTCTCTCCATCTAAAGACATTCCTTCCTCATCAAGATGACTGGCTTACTCTGTGTGTAACCTGTGTGGGATAATTATTATCATGTGATAAACAGGAAACGTTATTATTTGCTACCAAACTGGGTAAAGGGATAGAAGTAAAAGAAAACCGAGTTAGAAGTGGGTTCAATTGCAAAGCGGAAGAGGTCTGATTAAAACAGTCTTCTCTCTGTTCCCTGCTCTCTTTTTTTTTAAGGATATCTTGTTAAAGACCCCCCGCTCTGACTTGCAGGGTCTTCCACTTGTCTGTCTGTCTTTTCTTTGCTCTCATTGTTAATCCCTCACTTTCTCTGAGCACTCTGGAGGCGGACCAAAAGAGCGTGGGACTTGGAGATTATCTCACTGCTCTGTGTGTGTGTGTGTGTGTGTGTGTTGCAGGATAAATTTAAAGTAAACATGGAGGAAGCTTTTTTTTTCTCTGTTGTAGGTCAGCTGGTTCATCACTGTTCATGATCATCATCTGCAACTGAACAAAGCAACAGACAAAACTGGGACAAAGCAGAGCTCACTGTCGTTTCTAAGGTGTGTGTGTAGTGTCCTGCGGCTCGAGGAACCTCAGTTCCTCATACAGAGGGCACATTCTTCTTCGGAACGGGAACTACTGAACAGTGCGAAACAAAAGCACACAGAATGTCCTGGATTTCAAACGTTTGAAGCACCAGTGTTTACCTAACCAGCTATTATTTAGGAGTGTTTCATATCAGCCTCTGGCAAAGTGACAAAATGAGATTCTACACTACTTTTATTTTTACGCAAGTCATGAGTCATAAATGTCTCTGGGGTTTGTTTTGTGCATGCTTATACTGGCATGAGCCCTCGGTGAAACTGTGCTTAAATAACACAAGTTTATTCTCAACCTTCATATAGCTCTGAAATGTCGGTTTGCTGCATGCAACAATTCTGTAGTTTTAACATAATTATCACAGCTCCTGTAGTGCAGAGGAAATAAACACTGTGTAATTCTCATTCATGACCAGCAGCCTTATAGTTTCCAGAATTTGGAAAAAAAAACATTTAGATGTCACTTGCCTGAATTCTGGAAAACAGCCAATAAAAACTGGCTTTTGAAATCCTTTAATATCTCTACTTTAACAAAATGTATACATCGGCCTCCGAAGATGTACATGTTGGATAAGGAGCAAAAAAAATACATAGCCTTAGCCTTCGCCCCCCCACGTGCATCAAAGAGCCTCAGCTGACCATGACCCTGTCGCCGGTTCACCACTGTTCCTTCACTTTTGATAGATACTGACCACTGCAGACCGGGAACACCCCACATGAGCTGCAGTTTTGGAGATGCTCTGATCCAGTGGTCTAGCCATCACAATTTGGCCCTTTGTCAAACTCAAAGCTCAAATCCTTACACTTGTCCATTTTTCATTCAACGGGTTACGTCTCTGCTTATCTCATCTAATCTCCAATAGCACACAATCCCACTATCACAGGAAATTGTGTGTATATGCGTGTGTGTGTTCAGTGTGTGTGTGTATATATATATATATATATATATATATATATGTGTGTGTGTGCGTGTGTATGTGTGTGTGCATGTCTGTGCATGCATGTGTGTGTATATATACGTGAGTGCATGTGTATGTATATGTGTGCGTGTTTGCGTGAGTGTATGTGTGTATATGTGCATGCGTGCATGTGTATGTGAGAGTGTGTATGTGTGTGCATGTCTGTGTATGTGTGTGTGTAAGTATGTGTGTGTGTGTGTGTGCGCACGCATGTGTGTGTGTGTGTGTGTGTGCATATATACGTGTGTGCCATGTTTCACTAACATGTACCCTGTTCTTCCTCTTCTTCATTGTTCTGTTTCCTCTTCTTCCTGGACTTCGAGTTCTTCTTGTTCTTTATGTCCTGTTGTTCCACAATCCTCTGTAATACTGAAACAAACAAACAAAAAAAACTTCTAAGCTCAAACATTTATTTGTGAAATATCTACACACACACACACACACCCTTTAACGGTCGCTCTGAAAAACACATCATCATGCTTTGTTCCATGGCGCTTGAACTATGACCTCAAGTATTCCCGGTGTTTTATTTTTCCTCCCATTCCCCAGCGTCGCATCCTGTTTGAACAGGCACAGAGCCATCTTAATTTTAGCTCTGAAATCAATATTGACCTGCGATGAGTATGGACCGGCGTTCAGGGCCAGACACCTGAGACAGAAACATTCAACGCTGGGTTTCCATGATAGAAGAAAAGAAAAAAAAACCTCGGGAGCTGAAATATACAAAGTTAACAGCTACATACTGTGTGCATGCGAGAAACGGGAAAGAAATGGATTAGCTACCTACTGCGTGCACTTGAAAAACAAATCAATTCAGCTTTATATGGTATGAACTAGAATAATTTCTTGGCTGCATGCCTTTAAAAACACGCTTCCATCAAGAAGGATATGTTTTCGCTCACACTTGGACATTTAGTTTGTGGTCATAAACAACACTTACTCTTCTTGTCATGACTGGGCTCCAGGTGTCTCTGGATGTATCCCTCAAGATAGCGTCTGAACTTGGGTGATGGAGAGAAGAAGGCCAGGCTGATGGCCATGAGCTCCCAGCCGGCACAGAGGCTGCTGAGGTTCAGGTTGTCCGTGGTCTGTCGGATCAGCTGAACATACAGCTCGTCCCTCAGGCCCTGCATGCTCCAGCACTTGGTCACTACATGAAGGGCGACATGGCGGCGGTCGAGGCGTGTCACTTGCCGGTCTCCCATGTACGCTTGCACCAGCTTAAACATGTCGCAGGCTTCTTTCTTGATGGCACGGTCGCTCGTGATCAGCATAGGCTTCCTGATGGAAGCATTGCTCCAGGAGAGCATGGTGGCGATGGAGACGCGTCGGCGCAGCAGGCCTCGCGTGTGCTGGTTCAGGTTCTTGGTAGCCCATGCTTCCATATCCACATCGATCGGTGGCTTGCATAGGGTAGAGTAAGGGTATTGGTAGGTGGCACCAGAGGTGGGGGTATGCACCTGGAGGGCAGGAAGTGAGGAGACGGAAGTGGTGCCATGAACTGTTACCTCATCGTTGCGGTCTTTTCCGTGTTGAGAGCGGAAGTCCGGCTGGCTTTTGGATTCCAGTGTTCCTGCCTAAATAATGGAAGAAAGAAAGTCATTAACAACAACTTCTCGTGGAGTTTTTTTTTAAGAAAACTACTTGACAGTATTCTTCTTTTAAACTACCAGTGAAGACACATACGTCATTACTGTGTATGACAGCTGTACTTATATTTGATGCACACAAAGTAGCCTTTATTTGTCACATATACATGGAAAGAAATGTTTTCTTCGCACACCCCATCCTTTACATCCCTAGAGCAGAGGGTGCTGGAGACATTGCTCAAGGGCCTAATGGTGGCAGCATGGACCACTTAAACCCAGATCTTCTGAGCAACAACCCAGAGCATTAACCACTTGAGCTACTACCACATGAATCAAAGAGGGGTTCGGCTGATGACGTAACATGACGCTACATCTCTTGGCCAAAATCTACGGAAATTCTGAGGTAAGAAATATGGCAAGCTTAATATTCTTATATTAATAATCTTCTTAATATCTAATAATCTTAATATTGTATATTGTGGAGTTGGCCTGACTTTGCTTGAATTTCTGCAATCACAAAACCGTGAAATTCTGGAGGGACTGAGAAATGAACGCAGCTTTTGTTTGAACTGTTTGATTAATGAGGATAAGGTTAGGTTTAGGCGTCAATGAAAGGTCCTCAGAAGAGATTCTCTATCCTTCTGTGTGTATGTGTGTGTCTTGTGTTGTGTTGTGTAGGTGGCAGGCAAATACGCTTACTCATTCCACTGTAACCAGAGCAACCAGAACAGGAACGAAAGCCTGGAAACATCTGCACAAATCGCACTTGATTCCAAAATAGGTAACCCAATATGGAAATTAGATCAGAACATAACACTGCCTTAGCCTCTCTCTCCTTCCCTCACGTCACTCCCAGTTTACTCCGTCCCCTCAAATCAGTACTCTGAATTCTATCGCCCCATTATACAGGACCAAACACAATCGATTTACTCAGTACTGTCTTGGATATACTGTTCTGTGCCTAACAGGTTAAATATAGAGCATTTAGCATCTCCCAAAGTGTGTAAAAGAAAGGGGTGTAATGTGATATCATTCCAAGTCCAGGATCAGAGTTACAGTGAGGGCTCAGTAGAATTACAGGACCATCACAGCTGTGAAGAAGTACCTTCTGTTTCTAAAACATTAAATCACCACAGGCTTCATAGACACATGTGATACTGCTTAAATGATGCCGAATCCACTGATGATTTTGCCATGCCTTCTGTAGCGCAGAGAAACTTCATTTTTGAGGTTAGATTTTCCAAACTCTGTATATGTGCTTTATGCTTCCTAGATGAATAGTAAAGTTTTCATTAGCAAGCGAGTGAGAGAGAGAGAGAGAGAGAGAGAGAGCTATGGTTGATTTAATGGTTAATGAAGCATGTAGAATTGTGAAGCAGTGAGCCGTAACAGCAGATCGCTAACAAAAAGATTAAGGTTAAGACCCGACCATTACGTTCACTTCTTTTCTCATCACTGCACCCTCTGCCTTGACTGCTTTACCTTCTTTATTTTCCTTCATCCATGCTTACAGCCCTCGAAAGTTTATAAAATTGATATATTTACCATGGAAAAGTCAAACCTCAAGGCACATACACCGGCCTTATTTGTGACCTCTTCCCTGATAATGCTGACACATAAGGCAGCTTTTTCACCCTGTCCTTTTCGATCAGTCGTGGGTCATTTTTCAGCTCTGACCCCTCAGCTCTTGGCTAAAATCCATCCTGGCATCTGTTTTGCTCCCTATGACCACTGACACCAAATGACGTTTCCTTCTTGACACAGACTCTATACATTATGATCCAAAAGTCCAGTACTAAGCTGTTCCAATTCTCTACTTGATAGATAAAAAATGTTCGGCTTCTAGGCACACACTAACATATAGTCCAAAAACATGTACATTAGGTTGATTGGTAATTCTAAATTGCCCATAGGAGTGTGTGTTAGTGTGTGTGGTTGTCTGTCTATATGTGTGGCCCTGTGATGGACTGGCGACCTGTCCAGGGTGTACCCCTGCCTTTTGCCCAATGTGTGCTGGGATAGGCTCCAGCAAATCCCTGTGACCCTAATTAGGAATAACGCAGATATAGAAAATGGATGGATGGAATGCTCCTTGCACCACCCACTGATAAACATTATTACTATGGCAACCAGTAGTAGCAAGGCCTACTGGTGACTTCATCCACTTGTGGTAGCTCTAATCTTGCAAAAACAGAGACGTGTGCTGTGTTTATGACCAAGTGGGGCCAAGTTTGTTGAGAAAACTTTCCACGTCAACACAGTGGTGCTTACAGTGAAAAGTAAGAACAAGAAATTGGAGGTTTTTAAGCCATTTTGTTTGAGTTTCTGTTTAAATTTGATCTCTAAATACTATCTGATACTGAAATATTAACTGGATTTCTACGAGATTTTTTGATCAAACTGCAAACCATGAACAATACACACATTCACATTCACTTTAAAAAGAAATGAAAGATGCGAATGCTCTCATGTGCATCTGCTAGTGAGGTGCTAGCTCCAGCTGCTTTTGTTCATTGGAAGGTAACGTTTGTCAGAGGCACTTTCTTGATCGGTTTTAGTGTTTAGATCCAAAATGAAGCTTCAGCTGTATCACACACACTTAAAAGCTTGGACGCAAGAGCTATTAACGACTACAAGTTAATCTATTATACATCTAACACACACACACACATACTAAACCCCTATTGTCTACAAAAACAAAGCAGTACAGTAGGTGAAGGTGGCACTCGTTCTTTTCCTACTATTAAAGGGGGGATGTTGTTCTACACTTTTCACTTTTGCAATAAAAAAATACTTTTGGAAGCAGACCAAGACACCTACCATGGCAGAGGTAACTGAGAAAAAGAACCAGAGGGAGGAAGTTTATTTAAAGGAAGTTAATTGGTGTTTAATACATTTTCTATAACAACAGCTCAGGCAATGGTGCTGTCTGCAAGGTTTATTACTAATGCGCTGGACTCGTTGCTATAGTAACCACTAATCCACTGATGGATGCTTATTTGCGTTCGTGTAGCTGTTGATATGGGAAAGTTCTCAGAGATGTTTATTTAGCAGGTTTTGAAGGAGTCTCCTGTGTCAGAGCTGTAACCTTAGACTCCTGTAGTTTTTCTGTAACATGATGAGGTGGATTTACTCGTTAAAGGTAATTAACTTTAAGGGAGAGAAAACAAGCTGGTGAGGGAATGACTGCATAAAGCTGTTATAACATAAGTAACACGATAAAATAACTTGCTATTAAACAGTAATAAATACATTTATAAACTGAAATAGTGTTGGCATATAATAGGGGAACAAAATACTTGCTGGAAGATTAATCAAAATTTATTTGCTTATTCAACAGGAATCTTCATTTCTCTCTCTCTCTCTCTCTCTCTCTCTCTCTCATGTCCTTAGATAAAGTATCTATGAATTTCATGCTCACAGTCTGTGTTTCCAACATTTTCCTGAGTCATTTCGGAGCTTTGGCTTGACCATTCCCATGATAAATCCCTTTATGATGCTTCCTTCCACTCTCTCTCTCTCTCACTGAGGGATAAGATCTTCTGGGCTGTCTCTTTACTACACAACGTATCATCATGTTCTGTGTGTTGGCTTTATATCTTTCCTTCGTTCTTCTTCTCAACCACTCTCACTCCCCCAACCAACACACACACATGCACACACACACACAAACACACACATTTTCCTGTCCCGGTGAGGACCTTGCATTGACATAATTACTAATTAACATAATTAAGAACTGTATATTACAACTAAATCTAACGTTAAGCTTAAGCACAGTAACAAAAAAATCTATTTTTTAAATGTTGCATGAGCAATTTTCCTATTTTTTAATGGGGAACCAGCCAAAAGTCAGATATTCCTATCCTTGTTGAGACACTGCATACACACACACACACACACACACACTTTCTGGAATGGAACACTTGCTCCCTCTGAGACGGGAAGCTCTTAGTCTCTCACTACTGTATTGTTTCCACGGCGACCGGATGTAGACTGTTGTTTTGCTTTTCCATTCCAAAAACATAACTGAGAAACGCTACAAGTCGGACCGACCCGAACAAAAAAGGCAGGAGAAGACAGAAGGAGTGAAAGTAAGAACATACTCCAACATTTTTCAATGTAATGTCTGTAATCTGAGAATAGAAGAGAAAAACCTTATACTCAGAATTCACTTATAACACTTATAAGGGCAGTTGTTAGGGTGGTCAATAAATGTTTTAAATACTCTAAGACTGTATAAATCCTGTTATGATTACCTCCCAGTGATATCTAATCTTTTATAGGATGTCATGGAAACCGTGTAAATGTATGCAGAATAAATAAAACAGAGAACATGTTAATGTCTGTGCACAAATTACTATCCTACCTGTGAGGGTGATGCAGGTGGCTCTGGAGAGGAGAGGCTAGTGTGAGACGCTTCACTCTTCTCCAACGAGTCCACCTTCTCGTACGTCCTCTTCTGCCCCCCTGCTAGCCCCTCAGTCGAAGTCAGCGTCGCGTCTCCGTGCCTGCTGTACAGTGAACGCTCGCTGCCCATAGTGTCCTCTCCTGAGCCTGAAATTGGTCCAGGCAGCGTTGTGCTTTTCAGTGAACCTTCTGAGCTCATTAAAGCCACCTTCATCTCAGCCATCAGCTTGTCACTGAGATCGCTGCCACTTCCTGCCCCGTGCCCTGGAACCGCTCTTCTGCGGTTCTTCCTGCGCAGACTCGGAGAGGGCCCCGTCGAGTAGCCCGAGTCCTGGTAGGTGACAGTGGAGGGTGGTGGGTACTCCTGAGATGCCAGGCTGCTCTGACGGCTGTGCCATGGCTGCTTCTTCTCCAGGGAAACCTCTTCTTTTGGGCTCTCTCCTTGCTGGAGGTCCACATTCACCATGTGCTTGATGCATTCGCGCCCAGCTGCGCTGTACTCCCCAGCCGACGGATGGCGCTTGTGCTTGGCTTGGGGGAACTGGAGAAGTTTAGGGGGTGGAGCCAATCGTGGCATGCTTTGCGTAGGTCTATAAGGGTCGTGGGTCAAGTAGTCGGCCCCTTCCACCTCCATGTCAGCTGGTGGTTCATCATAAATAGGTGGATCTGAAGTCGGAGGCTCATCGTAGATTGGCACAGGGGGCGTGGCTGCGTACTGAGGGGAAGAAGGGCGGAGAGCATTTGTAGATGAGGGGGCGCCAGAGCTGGGCATCCCCATGCTGAAGTTGCCGCTGTCTGCCTTCTTGAGGAGATGTAAGGACTGTTTGGGGTCCATCTTGCCAAAGGAGGCAGTCCTGTTGGGGTATGTGGGAATAGGAGAGGGGGTGTTGCTGGTGGGCAGGCTCAAATGAATAAGGGGGCGGGGGCTAGCAGGGGTGGTGTGCTGGTTCCGGCCACTGCCGCTTACTTTCACCAACATGGCCGCCTTGGAGCCTGGAGCAGGCTGCCATCTCGGATTTGGCTCTCTGAAACACACATGGAAAGACAGAAAGATATAAAAACTCCAACACACACAGTGCAAAAATTATTAGACAACATGTAATGACAACTGACCTCATTTACAATGTCATACTGTTGCTGTATTCCAAAAGACTGTCCTGTGCTTAACCCAGAACGTGTATTCATGAGCTCACACTGAAAATGCTTTCAATACACACCTAGTACTGTTTGATTTGACGCTTCAACACCTGTCTACAGTAAAGACTTATAACCCCAGTGTCACTATCACCCAGAGGAGGATGGGTTCCCGTTTGAGTCTGGTTCCTTTTAAAGTTTCTATCTCAAATCAGAGAGTTATTCCTTCCCACAAGCTATCAATTGTGATTTGCTGGTTAGGAATTTAAATACAGATTTCTGTAAAGCAGTCCAGTGACAATGGCTATTGTTGAAAGTGAAGAAAAATGGCCTTCACTTTCTCAGTAACTACTGTGTAAGCTAGCTTCAATCAATACACTGACGACTCATTGTATAGCGCTTACTAGCAATTTCAGAGACTTTTTAAAAAGTATAGATCTTTCTACAGGTTCCTAATAACATGTCAAAATGCATCGATCGAATCAGGTACATTTAACAATAATGATAAAACATCACTGTCTTCAGTTGTGTTGCATCACACAATATCTCACACTTATTAAATACATGTGCCTTAATCCAAACTTGTCCGTATCTAACACAGAGGAATGCTTGGCTGAAATGCCAATCCTGGCGCAGGGACTAAAAACACATTCCTCTCTCTCTTTCTCTCTCTCTCTTTCTTGCTCACTCTCTCTCGCCATCTATCGCACTGCTGCCAGGACACACACCAGTGTAGCCTCTGTTACATGGAAAAATGGAGGGAAGGGAGACAAAAAATCTAAATAAACAACTCGGGGGTGTGACTACATACTGATATGATGTTTACTGTGATAAGGAAATATGGAATAGTTAGCTACACTGACCAGACATAACATTATGACCACCTGCCTTATATTGTGTTGGTTGCACTGTGTGTTCTGACACCTTTCTATCAGAACCAGCATTAATTTCTTCAGCAATCTGAGCAACAGTAGCTCGTCTGTTGGATCGGATCACACGGGGCAGCCTTCACTCCCCACGTCCATTAATGAGCCTTGGATGTCCATGTCTTTCTTCCTTGGACCACTTTTCATAGATACTGACCACTGCAGACCGGGAAAACCCCACAAGAGCTGCAGTTTTGGAGATGCTCTGATCCAATCGTCTATCCGCCATCACAATTTGGCCCTTCGTCAAACTCGCTGAAATCCTTACGCTTGTCCATTTTTCCTGCTTCTAACACATCAACTTTGAGGATAAAATGTTCACTTGCTGCCTAATATATCCCACCCACTAACAGGTGCCACGATGAGGAGATCATCAGTCTTATTCACCTCACCTTTCAGTGGTCATAATGTTATGCCTGATCAGTGTATATAGGCATATCAGTGTATATTACAAATACTATGGCATGTTATTAAGATATTACATATCATTGTCGCCCGTTAATTGATGATAGTAAAATATTATTTTTTACACACACATTATAAGGAAGTCATTCCTACAAACAGCACGTGTTTTGTCCAGTTAGGACAGCTGCATTCTCAAATACCTGCATATTGCTGAAGCTGGGATGCTGGACGTTTTCATAAAACGGCAGGTAAAAGTACAGTACATAAAAAGTGAACCAGCTTGTTAACAGGACAAGTAATCGTAATGGAATGTGATCTTTCCAGCTCTGACGATCAAGAAGCTTGTACCAGGTTCGTTTGTCAGATATTTCATATCTAATGCATGCTTTTTTTAATATGTGTGTGTGTGTGTATAAACAGAAAGTGTGCTGCTGTGACAGTCTTCCTGGACAGGGGTTAGAGTGTGTGACTCAGTCATAGCTCACCTCTGTATCTCTCTAACACACACACACACACACAAGCAAGAGTACAACAGGAAAGGCTATGGTCCAGAGAAAGGCGAGGTTTAAGGAGAAAAACAGGCTTTCTTACAGTATTGTTCCTCCAACATAATACCGCTTTATCACCATACCACAACACACACACCCTCACACACCCATATAAAACATGAAAACATTGCACACATACACATGTAGAAAGCACACTTTCACATTTAGATCCCCCCCCCACACACACACTCTGCAGCTACAACTAAAAAAACCATACAAAGTAATGTGTGTGTGTGTGTGAATGTCTGTGTGTGTGTGTGTGTGCCTGTATGATCTTATGCACTTTTGACATGGATGTGTGTGTGTGTGTGTGATGTGGAGTAACCGCATGGGCGTGTGTGTGTTTGTGTGCACGTGCGTGTGCGTGTGCGTGTGTGAATGCATGGCAATCTCACTGATTCCAGTTTTAACGGTTTCCTTCCCTCAATTCTACAACACCATTATACACACACCCACACACACCCACAGACACACACACAACCTGAAACAGTGATTTAATCGTTTAAAACCTTATGAACAGATAATATTAATAAAATCTTTGGAGCCAATCGTATTAAATTGACATGAAACAGCCTTGACACCAACACCACCACCACTAACAACAACAATGCAACAGGTGAGAAAACAACTTAAACACAACTACAAAAATAAGTTACTTGAGTCCACTGAAATGCACAGAGAAGCTGACTACCACTTGTTACGTTTCTGAAAAGTATTATCACATGTACACACACGTTCCTGAGACGGTTCTTTGGAAGTATATAGATGCACACACACACACACACACTTACCCGCAGAGGCGAGAGCTACAGGGGTGCTCTGTGTTGGTGTAAAAGCCTTGTTGAACCCCACTGTGTGTGAGGGGAACAGTGGAAAGAATAACAAGCGAGGTAAAAAAAGGCCCAGAATGTCAGAAGTGGTCCTCGTCTGGCTATTCCTAGCGACGTGAGCGAGCTCCTAGTGTTTAAAGAGTGCAGTGTTAATTCACACTCTCGCTGAGCCACTCTTCAATTACACACCGAGAGAAGAAGGAAGGAGGAGAAGGCAAGAGGAGGGGAGGGAGGAGAGGCCAGGCTCCAGTTTAGGTCCTCCTCTGTTCTTTTTTTTTTTACAGTAGGGCAAATGCGAATACTAAAATTGCCACACACACACACACACACCCTTGACCTTGGTTGCCCCCCCCATCTCTGTTGCATTCATGAGAAACATCTTCACTGCTCTAAAGGCTTTCGTCCGATCCGCCACTCTGGAACTTTCTTCCTCTTCACCTCGAACAGTTATCTTTCATCCTCTTTTATTTTACACTTCAAGAAACACAGTCTCTTACAGCATTCTCCATCGCTTGGCCTCGCTTTTTTCCTGCCTCCTTCTCAAACGTTCTTTCTTTCTTTAAGTGTCTCTCCGGTTCTTGAACACAATGCCCATTTTGTCTTAATAGCTTGTGGAGGCTTTCTCCCTCTCTCTCTCTCTCTCTCTCTCTCGTTTTCTCGTGGTCAGTCCCACTCTTTGTGCCTCCACTCTCACAGCTCCAAATGTCAACAATCTTTTCATAGTGTCGAGTAAATACAGACCATACAATCTGTAAACAAAAGCTGGAAGATGGGAAAACTCCAAAACATGATCTCTCTCTCTCTCTTTTGCGAAAAGTATGTGATAAACGAGCTCTTTTAATATGTGAGAAATTAGGAATGGATGCTGATGTTTCTCCCTCTCACACACACACACACACACACTCAGTCCTCAGCGAACAAGCTGCATAAATGTCCTCAATCCATTTTCCCACACTGTCCCACTGCAGACGAGATGAATGCGTCTGCGAGAGACGCTGCCTAATTTACACAAAGCTACTGTGGATTCCCAGGTGATAAGAATCACACCTTAACCGGAAAACACTCCCCCCAGCCTCCAAACACACACCCACCCCACACAACTCGCTCACTACACTCTCACACACACACGACAGAGGAAGCATGCACAAAAAAAAAAAGAGAAAGGCTGCCTCAGATACAACCGACCGTGACCATATGCTTTGCTTGGTGTGCTGAGCATGTTGTTTGCGTGGTTGGGGATCAGTGAATGGGTTTCTGAGGAAAATATGGACTGATCGTGCTGCCCTGTGGGATTGCCTGCTGGAAAGTTCAAAGGGTGCTTTTCCCTGGCGTAAACAGGAAATAGCAGCAGAGCAGTCACACTGGAGAGGCTCAGTCATCAGATGGTTTGTGACTGATGGGGAGTTATTGCTGAGAAAACAATACTACTGCTAACAGGCGCATGCGCACACGCACAGCTCTGCCTGGTCAAAATTTAGGAGCGAGAAGAGCATTACTGCATTTATAGTCTCACAGACACTAGAAATCAGCACCTGGGAAATATTTACAGTTTAATAAGAAGTGATTCAATTAAGTTAATATTAATAACACTCACTGAAACCAAACCCCTTTTACATTTAGAAATATTTCACATGCTTTTGAATGAGCAAGTAGAAAAAAGTCGAGAGTAATGGAGATTATTGGTGGAGGTAATCGGCCATATTCACATAGTCAGAGCTTTGTGTTTGAAGGATAATAATAAATTCCTTTTTTTAACATTTTAATATCACCTGCCTAATATTGTGCAGGTCTTTCTTGTGCTGCCGAAACAGCCCATTACAGTGATGAGAGGAAAGGACGTTTAAAAAAAAGAAGTAACTATAAAAGAACTGTTGTCAAACATATAGCCTACATTCAAAACAGGGCATAAATATTTTACAAAACAATGCTGGAAAAATTTTGGAAGCCTTACAGCAAAAATATTGCATGTAAAGGGATTTTATGTGATGCCAGCTCTCCTCTAATATACAGCAGCTAGCACCCGAGTAAAAGGTTAATACCTGCTTCCTCTGAGACGCGTGAGGATGATCGACCGCATGTTTTCAAATCCTCTTGTCTCTCTTCAAACAAAAAGATGTGGATGTGGTATAAAGTGCCAGTGTAGGTAACCTGCGCAACCCCTACCAAAAGAGCCGCACAGCTGGTCTGTGAGCGCTATGACATTAAAAAGAGAGGAAAATTGCAGCTGTCAAAAAAAATGAAGAAGGGGAAGTTAGCTATAGCTATGGCTTTACTACGAAGAAAGGCAAAACATTTAATAGGTTAAGAGAATAAGAGGCTCGGTGTATGCTCAAGAGAAAGAAACAGATCACAACAGAGAAAGTTCTAGGAAAAAAGTTGGGAGTCTCTAATGGGATGAATTGTCCATTCAAAAATCCATCAATCCATCCATCCATCCCTCCAGTTTCTGTACCATTTATCCTACTCGGGGTAACAGATATCCTGGATCCTATCCCAAAGGAATCAGGGCACAAGATAGGGGCACCATGGATGGGGGGAAGTCGTAGCTTGGAAGGTTGTGAGTTTGAATCCCAAAACTGCCAAGCTGCCACTGCTGGGCCTCTGAGCAAGGCCCTTAACCTTCTATTGTAGAAATGGGATGAATGTCTGGATCAGGGCGTCTGCCAAACGCCATAAATGTAATGTAAATGGATGCCAGGACACAATTGCACACTCACTCACTCCAGACAGGTTTCGAGATACCAATCAGCACAAGTCTTTGGACTCGAGGAGGAAACTCGAGTACCCAGGGGAAACCTACAGAAGTACAGTATTTTACTTCTAAACACAAGGCAAGAATGACATCAGCAAGTAAGCGCCACGATCGAAAGTGCTCATGCCTTTGAATCCCTAGATGGAAAGAGCCGTATTCCATACCGCAGGGTGAGGCATCCAGCAGCTGCGAGAATCAGTGCGATTCAGGAGGGAAGAAAGAGAGAAAGGAAAGGAATGCACAGGCTATGAATTCTCCGCTTTAGTCATAGCTCAGAGAATGTATGGGAGGGCTATATAATGAGTCTCGAGCAAGGAAGTTCTGAGATTAAACCTGAATGAGAGCTGCTTTCACTCAGAGACACTGACTTCACCTCACGCTTCACGCTGAGTCACTCGGTGGAGCATTTCAAAGGAAACAAAGTCAGTAGGAAGTGTGTTACAAATGCAACTGTACTGTGACCTCAAAGCAAGATCTGAGAATATGTGACTTCTGTAAAGCTTTAGGAACCTCGTGTGAAAAGTAGCATGCCACTATGTAGGATTTTAATATAGTATAGTAGTACAGTATGACTTGGTTTTCTAGATATTTTGATTATGGATACTGCCATCTTCTGGTGTGGATATTTATTTGTTTTCACACACACACACACACTCCGGACATCAGCTGTGCTCTTCGGAATGTGTTCATAGAAAACGTGAGGCGACAGGAGGCAATCTAGTGCTAGCTGACTGGCGCTGTTTCTTCAGCATGAGGTCGGTGACTAAGGTCTCTTACCATTCAGTCCAACGGCAGATGACAAACGGTCATAAGTAAGAGTACGTGTGACATTCTGTGTCCGCGTGTCCGAGTGTGTGTGTGCAAAAGGCCAGTCCTGAGTCACATTCTCCTTTGTTCTTATCTTTCGCTCTTCCTGTCTCATTGTCTTCCGTCATCCTCTTAGGCCCTGTAGATAAAAGCAGTTTGCCACACAAAGCTCGATATCACGAGGGAGGAGGTGTTATTTTTTCTTTCTCAGCTGTGGGGAGTGACCGCTCGCTCCGGTTCCATCCTCACTGACCACACACACCATTCTTAACACACCCAAAACAGCCATAAGCGCGCTGCAAGCGTGTGTGATCGTTAAACGCACCCTATTTAGCCATCAAAAACACACAGAGGGACAGAGGGACAGAGAGAGAGAGAGAGAGAGAGTGGAAGGAAGCATCATAAAGGGATTTATCATGGGAACGGTCAAGCAAAGGCTCCGAAATGACTCAGGAAAATGTTGGAAACACAGATTGTGAGCATGAAATTCATAGTTACTTTATCTAAGGGCATAAAAACACAAAATTTTATCTTTTCCACCATACCGGCCCTTTCACCTGGGCCGAATGACATATCCCAGCAGACCTGAAGCTGTAATTATAGCCAAAGTTAATTCTACAGGACTGATCCAGTTGATTGGGAGTGTGGTGGTGGTGCTTACACAACCAAGAAAAGAACCTTTGCATTAATGAAAAACGTTTAATATCTTTAAATCTTAGACAAATTATTTATCAGGTCCCAATGAAGTCGATTTGAGGTCCAGGTTGTAACATTAGAAGATGTGGAAAACTTCATGAGTGTGTGTGTGTGTGTGTGTGTGATTTTTCTATTCGATTCACAGGGTCAAACCTTTTGCCCTTTACCCCTTAAGCTGACCTTATTGACTTGATGTCTGGAACATGAGCCTTAAATATGCAGCATTGCATATGGCTGGTTTCCCAGGGCCTTATTCAGCCTGGACCACTTATCCCCTCTTCAGGCTGTCACATCCAATCTATACATGCACATCTGCCTGAAACCAAGACCCTGCTAGCCTTAATGTGCTGATAAAGAGACTTTTAAATCAGGCTGATTAACAGTATTATTAGTGTGGTGTTATGTTACACAGTCACAGCTACATGCCTAAAAGTTAAAAAAAACCTAAAGCTAAAAACAACATTTTCACATTCCTTCATTTTAGGATGAAATTACACCCTCCCACACGCTGGGCATGTCATGATCCTGAGTGGGTGTGTATTCAAAAATACAGTCACTGTTGCTTTAATGATGATTAAAAGATATTTGAGAGAAAGAGAAAAATAACATGGGAAATTTAGGCAAATAATACTCATATCTCAGTTGAGATAAGGTCATTCCAACTGCCTTAGCAATAAAAGATTCGGATGTGACTTGTGACAGAAAACATCAAAATGGACACTGGTCAAGATGAGGAGGTTTTTTTGTGTGCTGAACATGTTTGCTGCAACAAGCCACTCCCCATCTGCAACAAGCCCTTGTCCATATACTGCAAGCCAGTCCCCATCTGCAACAAGCCACTTGCAATCTGAAACAGGCCACTCCCCACCTGCAACAAGCCATTCTCAATCCGCAACAAGCCACTCCCCATCTGCAACAAGCCACTCCCAATCTGCAACAAGCCACTCCCAATCTGCAACAAGTCACTCCCAATCTGCAACAAGCCACATCTCATCTGCAACAAGCCACTCCTAATCTACAAGCCCCTCTCCATATACTGTAAGCCACTCCCCACCTGCAACAAGCCACTCGCAATCTGCAACAAGCCACTCGCAATCTGCATTTATCTTACATCATAACAGCCAAGCATGGAGAACAAAATGTGATTCGTCATATATGATTTTATTATCCGAAGTAAGGCATCAGCTTGACGGTGTCCCACGGCGTTCCCCTGCTACTCAGTGATGTCATCATTGGCTAAAACACATGCGCAGGTTACTGTACTTCCTGAACAAGTGCAGAGTTGCGTCACAATTCCAGTGCAAATGAACTCACACCAGAGTCTCGGGTTTGGGACCATGGTGTGCTTCCTGGTCCGGGTGACCGCTTTCACCCTGCTCTGTTTCAGCTGCCAGTGCAACAGCTAAATATACTTTTATGTGAGGTTACACATTGTCTTATTGTCTTGATTTTGTACCTGCTGTACATCATGCCATTCTTACAACTAGTTCAGTCTCCGTCACACCTGAAGTCATGAACTAGACGCACGGATCCACTGAGCAGACCTTGTCCAGCTGTGACGTCCATCGTGACGTCATGTCTGTGTGCCAAAGGCTGAACCTTTCAGAACGGCACACTGATCGACAAAGTCACGAAATGAGTCAGGAAGAAATACAGATAAAGGTGTAGCGTGTTCACAGGTAGACTGTATTATTAAAAGCTGTGTGAGTCAGTTTTCAAAATCAGTGAGTCAAAAAATTGTGATGCCGAGGCTCGCTGGGATGAAGGTGGACCTTCAGTTTTAGATTGCTGGGTGTTGTGTACATACTTATTGACAATCAAGGGAACCAACCAGAGGAAAGCCAAGTGGTGAATGCTTGCATAACTCTGCACAGACTCAGGATCAGGATGTGAGGTGGAAACCCTCCCCACTACGCCCTCGCTGCTCTAGGTACATTTCTAGGTATGTTCCTCTTCAAATATAAACCAAAATCACTGCATATTTACATCCACTAGAGTTCCATGAGTGAAAAGAGATGGAAATGCTCAGACTGGAACACACACGTCTTCTCTTCATCTACATGCTGAACATTGCACTAAATGTACAAAGGTCTAATATTTCCATTTGGCATTCTCACTCAGGTTTTTTCTTATCCACAAATCTCCTAAGCCCACTTCTCTCTGTCGGAGAGAGAGGTTATGGGGGACAGTAGCTGGGGCTGTGCCAACAAAGCCTGGGCAACGCAGGAAAATATGGTAGGAATTCACACTGGCATAAACACAGCTGCCTATATCGGTATCAAGAGCCTTCTAGTGCGGATACTTTTACCAAAAAAAACCCACACAGCCTGCTGCAGATCATCGAAATTAGTCGATATATATATGCGTAACCTACTACACAGACTGTATGTACTCTCGACAGGCGACTGCTTTACAATAATGCTGCATGCCATCCCATTATTCCATAATACCAGCAGCAATAACGCAGCATGGCCGTAACAATGGCGCCAGTGTGCTCCAGAACGAATTACAGTTACCTGCATTGTGTTAACTGTGAGAAAACTCTGTATATTCTCATTTTATTGAAAATCGTCCTTTTGTACTGAAATCTTTTATAGTCAAGTTCAATTAAATCCGCTCTCAGGAGCCCAAAGTGATTTAGCTTTCCTACTATGATCTAAAGGCTGGGGATCCAAACAGGGAAGACAAAGCTGGAGGGTAGCAACAGAGGATCTCCTTTACCCTAGCGTGACCGAGGAATATCAAGAAACAGCTGGTTGTTAGATCTAAGAGATCTCTGGGCACCGGGGCGATTAGTAAGATCGGAAATATAATCTGGTGCTAGCCCATGTAGAGCTTTAGAGACATACAACAGAACATTATACTTTATTCTACACTGAATCAGTAACCAGTGCAGATAATAGAGAATATATAATCCCTCATTGCCTTGCTGCGGCATTCTACACGATATGCAGACGTGACAACCAAGACTGACATGACGTCATCACGGTGCGATGCCATCTACAACAAGCTACTTCCAATCTACAACAAGCCACTCCCCATCTGCTTCAAGCCTGTAACCCATCTGCAACAAGCCACTTCCAATCTCCAGCAAGCCACTACCTATCTGCAAGAAGCCACTCCCAATCTGCAACAAGCCACTCCTCATCTGCAACAAGCCACACCCTATTTGCATCAAGGTGATCTCCTACAAGCTATTATTTTTTAATATAATGGTTGTATTTCTTTGTGTAAACACACTGCAGTCCAAAAGCAGAAAAGTGAGGAAAGTAGTACATAAGTGATTAGCTAATGACTTGTGCATAAAGTCATGCAAATGTAGACGTCGCTTGACTTTAAACAGTGCAGCAAAGTCGAGGATAAATCTGTATGTGTTGAGAACAGCACAACACTGAGTCAGAAAAGCTGCAGAGAATAAAAGAGCAATGAAACAATGGCACAGATTCATGAGAGAATGAACGTGTCTGGTGCCGTACTGACTATTGCCTATTGTGCCTTTTGGCAAACAAGTGAGTGACACACGAACACACACACGCACACGTGCATGAGCACATAAAGTCCGCTCTGAGCCAGTATTGTAACCAGTATGTTAAAGAAAAGGAGCAAAGGAGGACCAGACGGTCACAAGACAGAAGGCCAATTAATGGACACACACACACACACAAAACACTACAGGGAGTAAAGTCTCCACATCTACAAACAAGTGCTCACACACATACACACACTGTCTGAAATTAAAGGATCTGCAGACACACACACACACACACACTCTGAAATGAAAGGGTCTGTACTTTGAAAATTAGATACTAAGCTTTCCATGTCTTCTGTAGCTGTGTCTCAAATCATACGCTAGGAGCTGACATAGATGCTTTAAAGTGTAGGACAAGTAGAAAATTCTCAAAAAGTATGTACTTGCTTATGCTGCTGTTTAAAAAGGGCAAAAAAATCCAGTGCAAGATTCTATACAATGACACCTTTTATTTTCTTAGCAATTATAGTTCTGAGTTTATTATAGTTATTGTTAGAGTTATAGTTCTCCTCCCCATTGGGTATAAGCTCCTCCCATTGTGTGTCTCTTCCCCACGTGCAACAAGCCCCTCCCATTCTGGAACAAGCCACTCCCAAACTGCTAAGCATCCCTCCATATACTGCAAGCCTCTTACCCATCTGAAACAAGCCACTCCCAATTTGAACAAGCCACTCCCCATATGCAACAAGTCCTGTGTGTAGCACCTCTGGTCTAGGAGGAACGTTGTTTCACTTTCACTGTGTAGTGCATCAGCTATACATGGTTGAAATGACAATAAAGCTTCTTTGACTTGACTCTGACTTTGAAGTCACTCTCAATTTGCAACAAGCTACTCCCAATTTGCAATAAGCCACTTCCCATTTGCAACAAGCCACTCCCCATTTGCAACAAGCCACTCCCCATCTGCAACAAGCCACTGCCCATCTGCAACAAGCCACTCCCCATCTGCTATAAGCCCCTCTCTATATACTGTAAGCCACTCCCCATCTGCAACAAGCCACTCACAATATGCAACAAGCCACTCCCCATCTGCTATAAGCTCCTCTCCATATACTACAAGCCTTTAACCCATCTGCAACAACCCACTCCCTATTTGCTTCAAGCACCTCAAACTACAAGTTTTTTTTTTAGTATAATGGTTGTATTTATTTGTGTAAACACACTGCAGTTATGTAAACAGACTTTTATCACCACGCATGAGGCCCGGCGAGAGGCTAGTCTCTGATTGTGGAGTGAAAGCCCTAACCCCTGAGCTGCAGCTCTCTCTCTCTCAGTCATTAGTCATCAATAGGCTGGTGGTCTGGACCTGCTCCAACACCAAGGGAAAGGTTATTGAGTTTCTTGTCACTAAGCAACATCAGACCCTCAGCTGCGTATTTGGTTATATTGATATGTCACTGTGATGGACTAGTGGACTTGGTATTAAGAAAAGCTGCATTAAGGGAATTCTCTTCTTCTCCACATTCACAGTATGTGGCGAAATAAACAACAATTCTGCTATGGACTGAAGAAATAATGAAAATCCGGTTTATTCCAGACTCACTTGATGGATGTCTGTGGGCAGACAATAAACATATTTTATAAACAAACGTATTTTAGTACGCCGCTATATAATATGAACTCAAACCGTTATATAAACTGTTTTAATAAATTAAACAATAAAGATATTAATTTTACCAAAGCATTTAAAAAGTAATTCTGGGTAATTTCTCCAGATGGTTTTGTTGTATCCATGTGTGATTAACCGGAAGATTATGAGAATTAAAAAGGAATGCGGCAAATTCATCGCTTTGAGGAAAAAAACCTTCCCAGAAACGATTTATACAGAGTTAGAGATTCAGTTACAAAAATTCATGAAGGTCGTTTACGAAACTTGATTTATTTATTACTAGAAAACTTTTCACTGTGGATATAAGAAGTCAATCACACACACACACACAGACACTGGAGATCCCTCACGCTCTCAGCAGGTACTAGTTAAAGCATATTCATAGATGGAAATCTTTAAATTCTCTGTGGCACAAAAGCCGTGCCTAAAAGTGTCACACCCAGCCTCATTCTGTAGCCAGCATGCTCTGGACATTCTCTTACTGCACCACCCACACACTCTCACTCACACACCCACACACACACACGCTTAAAAATAAGATGGTGTCCAGTCAGAAAGCTCTGCATCTTCATCATGAAATTGGACAGTGTGACTCCTTACAAAACAGCAGAGAGACACTGTCAGAGAGAGATAGTCAGAGAGACACAGAGAGAGAGTGTCAGAGAGGAATAGACAGTCAGAGAGACACAGAAAGAGAGAAAGACTATCAGAGAGGGAGACTGTCAAAAAGGCAGAGAGAGAGTGTGTCAGAGAGACAGAGAGAGAGTGTGTCAGAGAGACAGAGAGAGAGAGAGACTGTCAAAGAGAGAGACAGTCGGAAAGACACAGAGAGAGAGAGATTGTCAGAGGCACAAAGAGAGAGTGTGCCAGAGAGAAATAGACAGAGAGACACAGAAAGAGAAAGACTGTCAGAGAGACAGAGAGAGATTGTGTCAGAAAGACACAGAGAGAGAGACAGTCAGAGAAAGATTGTCAGAAAGACACAGAGAGAGAGAGACTATCAGAGAAATACAGAGAGAAAGAGAGAGATAGGCTGTCAGAGATACAGAGAGAAAGAGAGAGAGAGAGAGAGAGAACACACTCTATAACCTCAGGAACACTGTGAGGGGAATACACTCTTTGTGTGTTTGTACACACCACATCCGACAGAAATGACATACTTGGCAAACGAGCATGGTGCAAGCTTCAACCGCCGCTAATGTCCGAGCGGCAGAGAATGCGTTACACTATGTTTATGTGCAGTGTGTGTTCTGTTAACAACTGAGAGTGTGTGACCATTTAAGGCTGATTCCTTTAGCCAGGACAGAAGCATGTCTGCTGTCCTCTCAGTCCAGTACTGTACTTTAGCTGCTCAAGCCCTAAAATGGCTCTGGTTACTACTAGCAGTAGTAGTAGTATGGAGACCTGTTTTCTCAGTCACTCGGCACCAAGCATGAGTGCTGATAGACGTTAAGGCTGCTATTCACACTTAAAGCTCTATTCAGTAACGTATTATCCGAGCTGTTTTGAAAAATCAAACTTCAAACTAATACAGTCCAGCTTTTCACTGTCGCGTGCAAAAGCCACGCCCACAAAATCATGCGAGATTGTAAGAGGTGGAGCTTTCTGAATTCACAAGCAAGATGACTGACGGGCAATTTGAGGTGCCTCATGACCCAGCTGGATGTGATATCATAATTTCTCATTGTGTTGGTCCCCCTTTTGCTGCTAAAACAGCCCTGACCCATCGAGGCATGGACTCCACTAGATCCCTGAAGGTGTGCTGTGGGATCTGGCACCAAGATGTTAGCAGCAGATCCTTTAAGTCCTGTAAGTTGCGAGGTGGGGCCTCCATGGATCGGACTTGCTTGTCCAACACATCCCACAGATGCACGATTGGATTGAGATCTGGGGAATTCCGAGGCCGAGTCAACACCTCAAACTATTGATGTGGTCATCAAAACATGTGGTCATCAGCAATCAGGGAATACCGTTTCCATGAAAGGGTGTACATGGTCTGTAGCAATGCTTAGGTAGGTGGTACGTGACAAAGTAACATCCACATGGATGACAGGACCCAAGGTTTCCCAGCAGAACATTGCCCAAAGCATGACACTGCCTCCGCCGGCTCGCCTTCATCCCATAGTACATCCTGGTGCCATGTGTTCCCCAGGTGAGAGATGCACACACACCCGGCCATCCACATGATGTAAAAGATAACGTGATTCATCAGACCAGACCACCTTCTTCCAGTGCTCCGTGGTCCAGTTCTGATGCTCACGTGCCCATTGTTGGTGCTTTCGGCAGTGCACAGGGGTCAGCATGGGCACTCTGACTGGTCTGCGGCTATGCAGCCCCATACACAACAAACTGTGATACACTGTGTATTCTGACACCCTTCTATAGCGAATACAAATACAAACACAAGATAAGTAGTGCTACTATGTTGATTTGACCTCGCTTGCTGAACTCGAATAAATCTGAAGTCCATCACGAGAAGGAAGCAGAGGAAGCTTTGTTTTTTCCTGGTCTGAGTTCGGGAATTATGAGTTACGACAGCTTTATTGCTTGTTTATTGTTTATAGTAGCAGTTAATGCGTAGAACATCTGCAAGACAAGTTAGTTCCTGTTATCTCTTTTCAGCTGTTGACTCACTCAGTCTTGTTTCTCTCACTTGTCATGTTACCGAGAAACTGGAAAGTGCAGTGTCTGGATGTCTTGGCTTAAAATTTTCTGCGTTACGACTCATTCTACAGATATGCCTCATTTTGTTTTTTTTAATCCATTCATTATTAGGCTTTGATTCTGTAGAACGTCTGGCATACAAATACCACTGGGTGTGCTGTTACTATAGAAAATGACATAGAAACATATTAGAACAAGGGCAATCCTATACACCTGTGATCAGAGTCAGAAATAACATAACGGTCACTACTGCTGTTGGAGAAAATAAATTAACCGGTCGAGAACTTTCAAAGGAACAAAAAAACACTGAAACTGAGTACTAAGCTAAGTACTGACCTTCTGGTAGAGTTTATGCAGAGGTGCTGACACTGAAGACGTCCAGATCATAAACCTCCTTCTGTTCTGTCACTTCCTGAGCTTTCCCCTTAGCTCAGATCAGTTTCCCTCTCTTTCTGACAGCCTGTCTTTCATTTTACATCATACACACACACACACACACACACAGACTGCCCAAACACATCCTGAGTCTTGTTCACTCCTATTGGCCATAAATAGGCAGAGCTACTGACTGAAACTGTAAAGACTGTGTGTGTGTGTGTGTGTGTAGGCTCAGTGCCTATTCTTATTTTTACTACTTCTCTCTCTCTTCCTCTCCTCTTTGATTACAAAGTCCATCACAAACCTTCCAGCCTCCTAAAATCACTCTTCACATCTTTTTGAAGCATTAAACAAACTCATACAAAGCCTGGAGATAATTAAAGTCCACGCTGCATGAACCTGAGCTTTGCGTCTTTTCCACGTCATTTGTATATCACAAGGTGGTCAAAGCGAAGACTTTTTTCCTTCTCTGTGTTATACTGTGTCATTTTTACATGAATGAGCTGAATCCATTAAGGCTATTTACACCATACACACACACACACTCCACACACTACTGCTTCGAGGCCAAGAGCTCTACCAGCCTAAACACACTACAGCTCCTTTGGCTATTAACTCCTTCCTGCTTGTGAAGGAATTCCTACATTTATTTCGTTTGTGCTTTCAAGCTAAATAACTGCAAAATCCCTTCTATTGTGTCGTGACGTGTGAGAGAGTGCTATCAAAACGCTATGGCTTTCACGTCGCTATCCAATCCCGCTTGGCTAGTCAAGATCAGTGGTGCGTGGCAGCACAAAGAAGATGATCCAGACTCGCAGTCGAAGATGGCAGGGAATCCTGTCGTTCGCTGCTGTAGACGCCACATTAAGCTACTGTATAGGGGGCTTCTGTTTCACGCTACCCTTTCACCCATTTCTGCATCAAGTCGTAGTATGAATGGTGTAAGTGCGATCACACTAAAACTTCCAACAAGAAGAAGTGTGCTTCAAATAGCCGGATAATCCACTTATTCAGCTGGACAAATGTGAGTGTAGAATGTTGGCACTCACCTGCTTAGGGGAATAGAGGCGGAGCTACCAGGTAGACACGCTGAATGAGAAAATATTTAATTAACCGACATTTAATTAACCCATGCTGTGTAATTTATTTTAAAAAATCATTATATTATATAGCTAAAGCTGGCGGCGTCACGTTACACGGGCTTGAAGTCATTTACCATTGACTGGGAGACGGTTCATACATAGAACTACGGTCAATAGCTATGTCTTAGTCTTTTTCTATATAATAATCACGTGTGCTAGGTTTTGCTGTGCACAGACGGGTCGTCTACAGCAGTACATGAGCTACAAGGATCAGATAGGAGCTAGCTGAAGGGTAACTGTGGGGTAATCGGGGCAGACAGACCCGAGCTCACCATGCAGTGAGAAAAACGCTGCCAGCGTACTCACTGCACTCACGCTGTGAGACCCAGATTGGATGTATTTAACAGTGATGGAAGTCAGCTGTCTATAAAGTCTTTTCACGAGCACTTTTATAATGTCAGGAGGAACTAGGAAACTAAATAAGGGGCTTATTTAGCTGCTTAAGATAAGATTTCACGATGGGTTATGAGATTTATTTGTCATATGGATGCCTGTATAAATATTTGTGTATAGATCTGATATACACAGTAGTGCAAAGGTTTTGCTAAACTACACATATCAGCTTTAACTTTTCATTACTCCATTGCCCTCAATTTACCTCGGCTTAGGATGATGATAGGTTGTGTCAACAGACACACACACACATACACTCTCTTCCTGACACACTCACCTGCTGCCCTCGCTCCTCTTCTCCAAACTGCCCCCTCTGCTTTTTAACGATGGCGTCTCCCTGCTGCTGTCTAGCTCCTGAGAGGCGGTCGAGTTGGGTGAAACCACTGCGGCCACCAGGGTGTTCCTCCCGCTGTTCCCATGGCCCCTGAGCTCGGCCTCGGAGCTCTTCTTGATGGCTTGGAGCTGTGCCAGTGGCACGATGTCGCAGGCCTGTGGCCGGTGCCACACTGTCTGTTGGCTGGTGGAGTTGTAGTAATAGAAACGGTTGTTGTGGTTGTCAAACAGCTCCCACCACTGGTTACCGTCCGACTGTCGGACGTTCACGCCGGCCGGTGCCTCCCAGCCGCACTCGCCCGTCACCAGGTTGACGTACATGCGCTCGCGTGAGCGCGGCTCCAAAATCTCCACCCAGTCACTCCTGCGTGCACATGAGAAACGTGGTCAGGAAGAATATCGCAATGACACAATGACTAATTAGATCTAATCCATTTTCATTGACTGTGCATTAACATTAGCAGTGATGGCTCAAGTGGTTAAGGCTCTGAGATGAGGATCAGGGTTCAAGCCCCAGCACCACAAAGCTCCACCATAGCTGCCCTGCGCTCTGACCCCAACTTCCTCAGCTGGGATATGCGAAAAAAAGAAGTTGTAGTGTATATGTGGTGATAATAAAGGCTTCGTGCCCTCAGTTCTACATTAAGAGTACAAAAACAAAACACAGCGTACACAAATATACTCCAGTTCAGGTGTTCACATGCCCATTGTAGCCGCTTGGTGTACGGGGTCATCATGGGCCCCAATACGGCAATTTGTGTGTTCTAACACCTTTCCATCATAGCCAGCATGGGCTACAGTAACCATTCTGTGGGGTCGAATCTGAGCGCTGGCTCATTAGTTGTCCTTTGATAGATCACCCAATCACAATTCGGCGCTTGTCAGATATCCCAATTTACCTGCACTTGAACTGACAGTTCACATGCTGCTTAACATATCCCACATCTTTACGGGTGCCACTGTAATCTGTATCGAACCACCAAGACCTGTCACTGGTTTTAATGTTGATGGATATGTGTTACAACATAGTGAAATATACAATATACAATACCCTACTGAAACAAGAACCATTTAAAAAGGTGTGTTTGTGTCAGTTTTCTCACACACACACACACTCCAGATAACGCTGACAAACGGTAACCTGAATGTCTTCAGTAATGACGTTATAAAAAGAGCAGATAACACTTTCCCACAGTGCAGTGCATATGGTGCTGTGGATCTGCTCCCCCTCTCACTGTGTGTGTGTGTTTGTGTGTGTGTGTGTGTGTGTGTTTGGGGGGGGGTGCTGGGCGTGGTGCCCGGGGAAGAGCCCCGTCAGCACATTGACATGCTGGCATGGCATCAAGCCCCAGAGTTCTGTGCCTGTAATATTATCTCACTGAGAGGCACAACACAAGACCTGGAGCTTAACATTAACACACCTGTGTACCTCTCATACAGATGGTCAACAGCATGCTCTCTCTCTCTCTCTCTCTCTGTCACAGATACAACACACACACACACACATCTACGAACTATGGAGTATCAAGCTGACATCAGCAGATAGATAGAAAAACACAGATGCATAGTTAGGCAGACAGACAGAAAGACAGACAGACAGATAGATAGATAGACAGACAGACAGACAGACAGACAGACAGACAGACAGACAGACAGACAGATAGATAGATAGATAGATAGATAGATAGATAGATAGATAGATAGATAGATAGATAGATAGATAGATAGATAGATAGATAGATAGATAGATAGTCGTCTGTTTCCCTCCAGAATGTACCGTCTAGTTTATTATTTATTATTCCTTCCATTATAATTGCTGCTGAAACCAGGACCACTTGCTCATGTTCAGAAGACAGCCCAAGTGTCCAGACTCTGTGAGAACAGCAGGGCAGCTGTGCTGAGTGGCCTCAGCATTCCCTGACACTAGCTGGCTCCGAAAGAGGAGGCAGCTGCCATGATGTCTGTGCTGTCTCATGAGGCACTGGCTCGATAGCAACTCAATAAAGAAACTCAATAAAAAAAGCAAGATACCAACATACGTCTTGCTCGAGACAAAAAGTCTGTGAGTCTAATAATTACACACCTGCTGTAGACCATAGAACAATTATTCAATGGCTCAATCTGGCATTTGTTAGTTTTGTACACACACTTCTTTTGTTACTGTCCTGTCCTGTCCTCTCCTGAGACGTACCTCAGAACCAGGTTCCGCTTCTCTACTGACCGCATAAACACGGGTGAAGCTGATATTTGATGACGGAGTGTGGACACAAGCAGGAAGATGGAGTGCAGAATCCATGAGAGTGACCACAGCAGCTGTTTTATTCTGTGTGTGTGTGTGTGTGTGTGTGTGTGGGTTCTCATTATTGCAGAAAGAAAGACCTGAACAGGTGCTGGGTTTTGTTTTGAACTATGGCTGAACATTTCAGGACTGAGAGTCAACAACAGAGAGAGTGATCAAACTTTATACAGTCTATCTATCTATCTATCTATCTATCTATCTATCTATCTATCTATCTATCTATCTGCCTGCCTGCCTGTCTGTCTGTCTGTCTGTCTGTCTGTCTGTCTATCTATCTATCTATCTATCTATCTATCTATCTATCTATCTATCTATCTGTCTACCTATCTGTTTGTCTATCTATCTATCTATCTATCTATCTATCTATCTATCTATCTATCTATCTATCTATCTATCACTTTTATCACTTTCCACTCTGAAATGCTAATAAAATTAGAAATAAATGTCAATATGCGGTCAATATCTATTTAATTTTTTTCCCCAAACCTAAAATTGTAATAATGTATGTTATTTTATATATATATATATATATATATATATATATATATATATATATATATATATATATATATATATATATATATATATATTTTACTTGCTTCAGAAAATAATTCAACTCGATTTATAATCTGCTTTGAACACGAAACAAACAGACCTGTAATGCTACACACATGCAAACACAATAAGTTCTGGATATTTGAATGAACCATTTATATCGTTTTAGAAATACATTTTGAGTTGTAACTCCTCCTCAGCATATTTCATTCCTCCTTTTCTTTTTGTGCTTCATTTAATTATGCGCGACCCATAACCAAACGAATTGGGAGTATCAATTCCGCTCGGATTTGGCCAACAGATAATCAGGTGGGAAACCTGTGCATGGCTGTTAGCTGGCTGAATGAGGCAGGGATAACGTTTATGAGGTGTTTCGCTTCAAACGTTTTTTTATCAAACAGGAAATGATATGCTGCGTTATCCAGCATGCAAAGTCAATTCTGTTATCGCGTGTACCTGCAGGTACAGCTCATATCCAAACCTACTAATGGAATCAGTGCAGAAATGCAGGCCAGCTCAATGCAGGAAAGCAGCAACGGGTTCTTTCGCCCTGCTGAGGACCGGACGTTAAGAGTAAGTTATTTCAGCACTCGGCGCGTCCCTCCCCCTGTAAGGAGAGTTAGAGCCATATGGTGAGAGATAATCTGCTGGTCCGCTTGGTTTGAGCTCATTTCTGACCTCCAGCTGGTGATTCTTCCCTCACACACACACACACACACACACACACATACACACACACTACACTACACTACACTAATACTGGACCAGGTGCACAGGCGTACTGACCTCACTGGACAGAAAAGCAGTGTTTTTAGTTTTGTATCATTACAACAAATTATTTCACTTTATGTTTTCTCTTAAATGTTTTTCACTATATTCCTAAACTCATTATTATATTCTATATCCTGCCTCTTATAAAGTTCTGGAAAGAACCCGGCTATAGTACAGACTTTTAACTACATTATGAATCCTTATACAACTTTAGGCTACCCTGTTCCATGCACTGAGCTGTTTCTGCTTCCCCTCACACACACACCCACACACACACACACACACACACACACCCACACACACACACTCTGTCCTGGAAATGGCGCCCCTTGTGGCTCATCACTGAAAGAGCAGTTTGCACAAAATGACATTAAATGAGATTTTTTTCTTTTTAAAGCATATTGCATAGGCGAATCAATGTTGTTCTGTCTTCTTGACATTTAGCACTCTCTCTGTGTGTGTGTGTGCCCACTGTCTTATCCTCAGCAAGCTGTTAGAAGCAAAAGAAAACTTCCCACGCTCTCTCTCTCTCTGTCTCTCTCTCTCTCTCATACACACACACACACACACACACACGCTTTTGCTTAGACACAATAGCAGTGGGTTGCATTTCAGACAGCAGTGTTATCGACTGCTCCAGTCCCCCACCGACCTCATAACTCTCCCCAGGCCTCACACACAAAGAGCTCATCACGATGAGCTCATCAGCGGGCAATGCACTGCACAACATTCTCCTAGCCTTTTATCCTGAAGAAAGAGTGAGCCTACTGCATGCTGGTACACTTTATATATTACAGGTACGAATAAAACAGCTTCGCGTGTGCACTCTCGGTAACATGATGAGAGCACTGAAGATGACGAATAAGTCTTAAGCTCTGCTCCGGAAAATCATCTTGGTGCTTTTTTTGTCAAGCTGATGAAAAGGTGAAACAAAGAAATCAAAGAAAATGGAATCCTTTCAGCGCTACTGTGAGGAAGGAGGTTCATATGGCGTGATGTTGGAAATACTGATAGCGTATCATGGAGTAAAGATTAAAGATTCTAAAAACACACCAGGTATGTTTGGAAGACCGAACTATTCCAGATTAAAGGATATAAGAGCAGAGCTTTGTTCATACACACACCAATCCACTTTCTACTGCTGCAGCTACTGAAGGACTTTCTGTATATCCTGAGTGACAGATGTCTCCTCCAATCAGAGGGAAGAATTCCATTCGCAAACTATGGAATTCTGAAACTCAAACTCTGAATTATTGTTGTGTTTTCTGATTAGTTATTGTGTTTTGCACTTTTCATAGACACTACAACACTAAACACTGCAATGCACACTTTTCGTAGACACTACAACAGTAAACACTGCAACGCAATGACAAACATCCATCCATCATCTGGAGCCTATCCCAGCACATATTAGGCGAAAGGCAGGGGTACACCCAGGACGGGTCACCAGTCCATCACAGGGATATAGACAGACAACCACACACACACACTCACTCCTATGGGCAATTTAGAATCACCAATCAACCTAATGTACATGTTTTTTGGACTATTTTTGTGCCTGCATGTGTAAATCCACGGGGGCATGGGGAGAACATGCGAACTCCACACAGAAAGGCCCCTGCCTGTTCGAACCTGGGATTCGAACCCAGGACCTTCTTGCTGTGAGGCAACAGTGCTGACCACTAAGCCACCGTGCTGCCTGCAATGACAAACATGTACAGTGTAAAATATCACCACACACCCAAACAGAAACTCTCATATCATGCTTTGTACAGTCACAGAAACCCTGTGTGTTGTATAAACAGTAGTTGCACCGTTTAATGGGAAAAAAAAAAATGTGTTGGTCTCCTTTTTGCTGCCAAAACAGCCGTGACCCGTCCTGCACTGTGCATTCTGACACCTTTCTATCAGAACCAGCATTAACCTCTTCAGCAATTTGATCAACAGTAGCTCGTCTGTTGGATCAGATCACACGGGCCAGCCTTCACTCCCTACATGCATCAATGAGCCTTGGCTGTCCATGACCCTGTCGCCGGTTCACCACTGTTCCTTCCTTGGACAACTTTTGATAGATACTGACCACTGCAGACTGGGAACACCCCACAAGATCTGCAGTTTTGGAGATGCTTTGATCCAGTGGTCTAGCCATCACAATTTGGCCCTTCGTCAAATCCTTACATTTGTCCATTTTTCCTGCTTATATATATATATAATGTCAAATGGAATGAAGAGGAGCCAGTTTCTCAGAAAAGTCTGATCGGGTCAGAAATAAGTAAAACAATAAGAGTATTTAAGGAACTGACTATCAGTGAGTATATACACGACAAATATAAAAAGCCCAAACAAGATTAGAAAGCTGTGAAAGGTGACAAAGCCTGCTTAGAGACAGAACGGCAGACCTGTCTCTCTTTTTCTCGCTGATGTCAAAGCATGCGTCAGGCTTTTTGTGTAAACTGGTTGTGCTCTGTGTTTATTCAAACACGGTACAGACAAGTCAAAAATGCAAATAAGAATGTTAAACCAGAGTTTAGGGGTGTACAGCGTGAATCGGCGGATTATAAATAGGCAGGATTAACTGTTAATCCCGGGTAAAGTTTGAGTGGTGAGACACAGGATTCCCGTGACCCTAATTAGGAATAAAGCGTGTATAGAAAATGGATGGATGGATGGATGGATATTAGACACAAGTGTAACGTGGTAAATGTAGTAAAAGAATCTTCGTCTGTTTATGAAGTCATTTCCGTGAGTGTAAGTGTTATTATCTGTGTGGACGACAATGTGATGGCGCAGGTGCATCATGGACGTTCTGACAGCCCGTATCCGATTAGACCAGAATTGATTTGACTTGTGTCTGTTCCGCTGTATAACAGATAACAAAGCGTGAAAGTCAGTGAGAGAGGAAAGCACACTTAACTAACACGCTGCAGGCAGACTAATGCCTGTTTACCACCATTGTGACTGCTGATCCGGCTCTGAGCGGAAATGGTAGGCTTATGAATAAAAAAAATAAAATAAATTAAAATAAAATAAAATGAATTCATTTATTCTTTTGGTGAAATATATTTATGTTCCATCAAGAACTTCCATCTAAAATAAATAAATAAATAAATAAATAAATAAACACAATAAAATAAAATGATATAATAAAAATAAATAAATAAATTAATTAATTATTTTGGTAAAATATATTTATGTCCCATCAAGAACTTTCATCTTAAATAAATAAAAATTAAAAAAAAAAAAAAAAGTAAAACAAATAAATAAAAACAATAAATATATTCATTAATTCTTTTGGTGCAATATGTTTATGTTCCATCAAAAAACCTCCATCTTAAATAAATAAATACAATAAAATAATAATATAAAACAAATAAATAAATGCAAAAAAATTAAATAATAGAAAAAAAAATAAATAAAAGAAAGAAAGAAATCTGTTAATTAATTTGGTGAAATATATTTATGTTCCGTCAGAAACTTCCATCTTAAATAAAAATAAATAAATAAAATTAATTAATTAATGCATCAATTATAAATGCATTAGTTATATTAATGTTCCATCAAAAATTCCATCTAACACAGGGTTATCTTACACAGGGTTACTGGGAGCATGGAGTCAATCCCAGGGGATGCAGACACACACACACACACCCACACACACACACACACACACACACACTACAGACAATTTGTGATGCCAATCAGCCTACAACCCATGTCTTTTGACTGAACCTGGAGAAGATAACTACAAACACACACACACACACACACAGGAATCAAACGGACTTCCTATACTGCCCACTGCTATTGACACGAGCGGTCATGACGAAGTGCGCAGGAAGTGTTGGGTGAAGAGAGGATGAGATTAGAATAAGTAAGAAGGGAGAGATAGGGAAGGTGGGCGGAGTTTCAGGTGTGGTCTGCATTCTGAACATGTTTTCTGGCACGACTGCATGTTATATAAATGCGCATCTGCAGAATTACTGGCACTGATCTCTCCTGAACCTCGCAGCAAGTCCTGGTGCTAGGTGACGAGTGAACTGAGGGCTGCCCGTAGACTCCATTACTTATTATATTATACCTCAGAGGCTATACTTTGCATATGTTTGTAGTTAGAAGCAACTGACCTCAACGGAGTTACAACACAGCATAAAATCATTCCCAGGCTCTGTTTCTCTCATATTCTCTCTCTCTCTCTCTCTCTCTCTCACTCTCTCTCTCTCTCTCTCTCTCTCTCTCTCTCTCTCTCTCTCTCTCTCATTCTCTCTCTCTCTCTCTCTCTCTCCTCTTTTTCGTCGGTCTTTGCTGCCAAACACAGGCAGTAATGGGTGGATATTTAAGATCTGTGCTTGGAATATGTTTCAGTGACAGTGTGCGTTCTGCAGGCAGAGGATTGAGCCAACTTGAGGACATGTCCACACATGCCACACACACACACACACACACACACACTTTCTCTCTCTCTCTCTCTCTCTCTCACACACACACAATTCTAACTGAAAAATTCCTCGGCGATGACCTACAGCCAATGAGAGAGCAAGATACAGGGCAGCGGTCAGTTTGGGGAGGAGTGATAGACCACGATATCAGCAAGCATGGCTTCAGTTGGAGCACAATATTATAGTTTATAGGTTTTTAATTGAAAAAAAGTCTTATATATAGTTCTATCAGAATAAATCCGCTTTACAATAGCATCAAACAGAAATAAAGCAGAAACGTTGGCTTGACCAGTCGCATCAGCAGCAGCACATTGCAAAATGATTCATTTGTTCAATTATACAGAACGCACAATCATTGTTTCCCGCACTGACCATTTGGATTGCCAACTTTATGCAGGGTACCATTTCCAGTCTCAAGTACGTTCGGTTGTGAAATGCAGTTTGCGGACAGAGGTGTCGGCGATTCTTCCTATCATGCAGTGTGAACGCAACAGCGACTGAATGCTGCCCCAGATAGTCGTGCAGTGTGAAAACAACCGTGATCCGAAGACTTCGTGCAGGGTGAAGTCGGCATGAACAGCCAGTGTAACTGCACATGACCTTTCCCTACGTATTAAACAAATCACACGCTTCCACAGTGAACAGGAAAGGACACTTGGTCGGCGTTAAAGAAAGCTATATCACACGGTGGAACTGTTAGGAGCCGGCGATCAGACGTACGTCCTGAGGGATGTGTTTAGGCTTTAGCTTGTAGATTGTGTTTAGAAAATTTGTTTCATGTGCATGAATGAATCATCTAATCACTCATTTCAGTCACATGTGGGAACTCACACACACACATACACACACACACACACACACACACACAGCTGGTGGTCTTGCTCTCGTTTGGGAATCTCGGGAAGGCAGACAGACAGAAAGATTAATCATTAAACTGTAAAGGATGTGGGGCAGTTATGTTTTTTGCCCTCCCTCTCTCTAGAAGACATGGTGCACCATCACATGAATTTAGCATCTGCTTTGTTTTATGTTGTTAAATGGTACATATGTTCTGCTGTCTGTGTGTGTGTGTGTGTGTGTGTGTGTGTGTAATGTGTGTAAATGCCTACTCTTTGATGACAACTTTTAACTAATCTGCACTTCTGTTAGTATAAGATTCCTACTCACAATTAGACGGATGCGTGTTTATTAAAGAGAGTGAAAGAAATCGAGGAGAAGTGAAGCCATATCTTGAGCATGACGTGAATTAGGCTACCAGACAACAACGTGAGGTCACTTGACGCGAGTGTGTCGTGATCATGTGTTGTGCAGTGTCTGACTGGGGTTATGGTCCAAGATCCTATAAATATATTCTGGGAAGGCTTTCCACAAGGTGTAGGAGTGTGTTTATGGGAATTCTTGACCATTCCTCTAGAATCGCATTTGTCAGGTCAGGCACTGATGTTGGACGAGAAAGTCTGGCTCGCAGTCTCTGCTCTAATTCATCCCTTAAGGTGCTCTATCAGGTTGAGGTCAGGACACAAGGCCAGTCAATTTCCTCCACACCAAACTCGTTCATCCATGTCTTTCACACTCTGCATGTCTAATTGCTTGATTTTATACACCTGTGGCCATGGATGTGATTGGAACACCTGAATTCAATGATTTGGAGGGGTGTCCCAAAACCTTTGGCAATATAGTGTATATATGGGGTCACCACAGTGGATCAACCAATCCCGAATATTTTGATCTTGGCACAGGTTTTACACCAGATGCCCTTCCTGAGGCAACCATCCTGTTTTATCCAGGCTTGGGACCGGCACTGGGCGTTAACCCCTCAGTAACTGGATTGGTTTTCTGCCCGGGTATCAAACCCGGGCCCTGTGGGATCCATGAAAGAGTGGGATCCTGCTGCCGGACCACCAGGGACATCTAACGTTACAGTTCCAGAGGTCATAGCTCCAGAGGTCTAAGTCATAGTTTAAGAGGTCCAGGTTTGATCCAGTGCACTGCTTCCTGTCTGTCAGAACGTTTAGGTTTTCTTCTTGATGTCTATCTGGGGGTTTCCACAAAGTGTTCCTCTAAGAGCTTTCTCCTCTAAGAGCTGGACAGATCATGAATTCATTAGCTAGCCCAGTGGGTAAGTTAAACCTCTGATGTTCTGGCCAGGTTCAAGCTTGGAAAATGAATTAGCAAGGCTAAAAAATGTTAATATAATGTAATAACACAAAAACCTAACCCTAGCTGTGCAGTCTGTGTCACGTCCTCACATCACACGTAAATTATATCACCGTGTCCGTGTGTTTTCACTCGCTGCACTGTGAGTGATGTGCGAGCAGGAGGGTTATATGACAGCTTTTCTCGCTCGCGGTCATCACACACACCTGAGTCTTTCTGATTCGGAGAGATCGCTTATCAATCCCTGCGGGGATCCTACATACAGTTTTCATTTGGTAAAAGGTGCACTTCAAACCGTGTATTGCTGTGTGTGTGTGTGTGTGTGAAAGACAGAAAGAGAGAGAGAAAGAGAGAGAGACAGAGAGAGAGAGCAACAAAATTTGATTTGATTTGCAATGTAAAGTCTCAGTGATGACGAGATGATGAGAAATTGCCACTATTATAAAAATAATACAAAACACACACACACACAAAACAAGTTGCATCACAAAAAAAGCACAATTAAGCATTTTTAGCCACATCAGGAAAAACACTCTTGGAGAGATTTTCCTTGGATAATCTAGGATATATGTGTGTTTGTTTGCAGGAATGTTCTGGCTCATGTGTGTGTGTGTGTGTGTGTGTGTGTGTGTGTGTGTGTGTGTGTGTGTTTGTTTAGTCAGATAGGTTAGAGGTGTTGTGTTTCTCATTCCACAGTGTAACAGTTGGTCAGGTGTAAAAGACAGAGCAGAGCAGTGTGTGTGTGTGTGTGTGTGTGTATTCAGTCTATAGCCACTATAGAATTCCATTTTCACCAATATTGTCTATACCTGTAAGATGAAAAGCACATGTAGCATATTATGCCAGTGTACTGATGCTTGTGTTGTTGATCTTTCGGCTGCTCCCTACATGTGTGAGGGGTCACCACAGCTTGGCACAGGTTTTACACCGGATGCCCTTTCTGACACAACCAGTGGCTGGATTTTGGGCATTGGCTGGGAATCAAACCCAGGCCTTTCACATGGTAGGTGAGAAACCTACCACTGAGTCACCAGCACCCTATGTATGGATTAATATTGGGATGGGGGGGGGACTGTTAATGGGAAACACAATAAAGACTGAGGGCAGTTGTGTCACAAAGAAGAAGAAGATACAAACCATATTTCTGCAGAATGCTTTCATGAATAATTCAGTCAAAATATTTGTAAATGAAGCACTAAACTGCTAGTTTTCTCACGTCTGTCTCGGCATATCACCTGGCCTGAGACTTATATTTGGAGTAAACAGGCTGTCTCGTACCTGTGCATGGTCATCTTCACGACCCTGGTTTAAACACACATGCTGGATGGACGTTACACTAAAAAATGCAGCTCTGTTTCGTTATTAAAGGCACATGTCTGAGCTACTAACATGCAGAAGTCTCACACACACACACACAGAGAAGAGCTGAGTCACACCGAGAAACCTGCAATCATACACCTGACTCATACAGGGCATCTGTGTCTGCATCCTGTGTCTCTCGGCACTTATATAGCACACACACACACACACACACACGGTGTAAAACACTAATGGGAAAATGAGTAGTCTTTCAAACACACTCTCACACGTACACACCCCTAATGTAAAGCGGTCATGGCAACACACAGCACCTGTTTGAGTCTACTAAAAACACACACACACACACACACACTGCTCTGCTCTTGTCTTTTACACCTGACCACCTGTTACACTGTGGAATGATAAACACAACACCTCTCACCTATCTGACTAAACAAACACACACACACACACACACACACAGGAGCAAACTCC
The DNA here is from genome assembly GCF_019097595.1 of Hemibagrus wyckioides. Classification (NCBI taxonomy): domain Eukaryota; kingdom Metazoa; phylum Chordata; class Actinopteri; order Siluriformes; family Bagridae; genus Hemibagrus; species Hemibagrus wyckioides. The sequence goes on from NC_080724.1 coordinate 3,803,086, forward strand.
TGTTTTTATTATCATTTGTTCTGTCTGTTTTTTATGGAATAAGGAACTGTGAGACGGAACAGTATTTACTTCCATGTTGTTCTCACACACATTCTTCCAAGCACACACACACACACACACACATGTATTAACCCTGGCACATGCTATACGATTAGAGCTCAGATTTCCGAGTCGTGAGTAAATCTGAGCTTTAGTGACTAAACCCCCACCATGAAAACTCCACTAACCTTAACCTCAGAAACCAAAAGGAAAACCTTTGGGCTCTTTTAGTTCTCTTTTTTTTTGTTTACTAAAAACTGCAATAAAAGCCACACACACACACACACATGCACACACAAGGTGCCATTGCTAATAAATAAACAGACAGACACAGAATCACAGAGACAGACAGAAACACACAGACAGACAGAGACACACAGACCAGATAGACACACAGACAGATAGACACAGAGACACAAAGACAGAGAGACACACAGACAGACACACAGACAGATATACAGATAGACAGATAGACACACAGACAGACACACAGACAGATAGACACAGAGACACAAAGACAGAGAGACACACAGACAGACACACAGACAGATATACAGATAGACAGATAGACACACAGACAGATATACAGATAGATACACAGACAGACACACTGACAGACGGTTAGACACAGAGACTCAAAGACAGATAGACACAGACAGACACACAGACACACAGACAGATAAACACATAGACAGATAGACACACAGACAGATATACAGATAGATACACAGACAGATAGACAGATAGACACACAGAGAGACACACAGACACACAGCCAGATAGACACACAGACAGATAAACACACAGACAGATATACAGATAGATACACAGACAGATAGACAGATAGACACACAGACAGACACACAGACACACAGCCAGATAGACACACAGACAGATATACAGATAGATACACAGACAGATAGACAGATAGACACACAGACAGACACACAGCCAGATAGACACACAGACAGATAAACACACAGACAGATATACAGATAGATACACAGACAGATAGACAGATAGACACACAGACAGACACACAGACACACAGCCAGATAGACACACAGACAGATAAACACACAGACAGATATACAGATAGACAGAAACACAGACAGAGACACACAGACAGAGACACACAGACAGACACACACAAAGAAATCGGTGACAGTCACACAGCTGGCTCGGACCATTCCTGTGACACAAGCTGAAACTTGTTACTTTTAGATCCCACTTAACAGTGACGAGCTGAAGCGGTCACTAACACCCACAACCCCTGACACACACTGCACCAAACACTGCACCAAATACTGTACCAAACACCCACAACCCCTGACACACACTGCACCAAACACTGCACCAAATACTGTACCAAACACCCACAACCCCTGACACACACTCTATCATACACTGCACCAAACACTGTACCGGACACTATACCAAACACTACACTGAACACCGTACTAAACACTGTACCAAACACTGTACCAGACACCGTACCAAACACTGTACCGGACACTATACAAAACACCACACTGAACACCGTACTAAACACTGTACCAAACACTGTACCAGACACCGTACCAAACACTGTACCGGACACTATACAAAACACCACACTGAACACCGTACTAAACACTGTACCAAACACTGTACCGGACACTATACCAAACACTGTACCGGACACTATACAAAACACCACACTGAACACCGTACTAAACACTGTACCAAACACTGCACCGGACACTATACCAAACACCACACTGAACACCGTACTAAACACTGTACCAAACACTGTACCAGACACCGTACCAAACACTGTACCGGACACTATACAAAACACCACACTGAACACCGTACTAAACACTGTACCAAACACTGTACCGGACACTATACCAAACACCACACTGAACACCGTACCAAACACCGTACCAAACACTGCACCAAACACTGCTGTAGAAACACTCTGTGTGTGTGTGTGTGTGTGTGTGTGTGTGTGTGTGTGTGTGTTCTGGGAAATGTTTACACCGTGTGCCACATTCTCTCTGCACGTCAACTCACTCTGTGCTCAGCTAGCCGAGCGTGCAGCAAAGTGTACAGCGCATGCATTCACCTGATCTCTATCAGCTCTAAAGTAAACAAGCACGTTTCCAGCCTCATTATACGTCTGTAGCACACACACACACACACACACACCATATGCTTTACTACTACATACTAGCTGATCTAAAAATGCTTCCCTGGCACTGAAGAGGAGCTACAAGTATGCACTAATAAAGCATATAGGGGCGTGTGTGTTGGTGTATGTGTGTGTGTGTGTGTGTGTGTGTGGTCTTAGTGCAGCAATTTACATTCTTCCTGCCTTTTTGTGTGTGTGTGTGTGGACACCTGGGGGTCACAAATTGTTGTAAAACTGACTCACTTTGCACTCAAAGATCCGAGTGGCAGAAAAAGTGCGTTCCTCGAATTCTACTGAAATGCACACACACACACACACCCACAGCTTTTACACAAAATGCCCCAGGGATACTGAGTAAATTTCTCTCTTTCTTTAACAGTTTCTTAGCAATCAACAAGGGATTAAGTGTGAAGGCAGCAGGTTTTACATGGCGAGCATTGATCGAATGGCCTTGACACTATTCCTGGGAAATGATCCACATGACACCTGTGTGAACAGAAGCCGGGAAATTTGAGGGAAAGACGCTCGTGTCTCAGTAAATAAAGAAATTCTCCTTTAAGAAATGAACAGTCTGTTCGTTCAAGGGGAAAAATGTCTGCACAGGTGATACAGAATGCCACAAGCGAATCCCAGTACATTTCACATCGTGTATGACATCATGCATAGTAGTAGTATGACAGTCGGGTAGTATGACATCATGCATTATGCATAGCTGGACTGGAGTCACGTGTGAAGATCCAGGTAAAATACAGTGTGTGTGTCATATTCACTCAAATCCTCCGCTATTCAGTATCAGGAACCACACAGTTTACAGTTCAAGCCTTTGAGCGGTCACTTGGGGATTTCTTTCCAGGTTTGAAAGACATTTTAAAAAAAATCAAAAGCCCCTGACTGACTGAACAAACATACCGGTGTGCTTTACTGACCAGTGACCACGCCCACCTCGGTACATGCCCCATTCCCAACAGCGAAACCAAAACAGGGTCTGACTCACACATCTGTCATTGGGCTTCTGTGTGTGAATGTGTGTCTGTGGTGCTGTGTGCGAATGTATGTGTGTGTGTGTGTGTGTGTGTGTATGTGGCGGTGTGTGTGAATTTGTGTGTGCGTGTATATGTGGTGCTGTGTGTGAATGTGTATGTGTGTGTGTTTCTGTGTGTGTGTGTGTGCATGTAGGTGTGAATATGTGTGTGTGTGGGTGTGTGTGTGTATGTGGCACTGTGAGTGAATGTGTGTATGTACACATGTAGGTGTGTGTATGTGGCGCTGTGTGTGAATTTGTGTGTGTGTGTATATGTGGTGCTGTGTGTGAATCTCTGTGTGGGTGTGTATGTGGTGCTGTGTGTGAGTGTGTATGCCTGTATGTGTGTCTATGTGGAGCTGTGTGAATTTGTATGCAAGGGTGCATGTAGGTGTGTGTATGTGGCACTGTGTGTGTGTGTATATGTTGCTGTGTGTGAATTTGTGTGTGTGTGTGTGCACAGTCCAGGCAGAGTCTTCTACAAGCAGCAACAAGTCTGTAATCTGTAAGTGAATAGGATGTCTCTGTCTCTCTCTCTCTCTTCTTTGCACTTGTGTGTTCATGTGTGGATATGTCTGTGTGCGTCCACATTCTTTCTATTGTCAAGGTAATTAGTCTGAAATCAGACCTTTCCTCATTCTGCTCACCCTGCTAATGGGACACTGGTGGTGATTCCTCACCAGACGCTGGACTAATGCTGAATCGAATCAGTACAAAAACAACCTGCCTCCGTTTTCTTTCTGTTCTCAGAACATGTTAAAATAGGGGGGATTTTGTCAGATAAATATCTCATTCCTCCCATGTGTTGTTAGCACATACGTCTCTTTTCCTATTAATCATATGGTTTTATCTGAAGACAATGAGACAGTGCCTGGCTCCCAAATGGGTCGCTGCTCTTTTTCTGAACCGGATGAAGAAAACATCATTACTTAGCACTGCATTATGTAAGGACTATTTAAATAATAATTAAATCAGCAAGGCAAGACCTCTGTGGAGGAGTGTGTCCATGTTCTGCCTGTGTTCTGGGGATTTCCTCCAGGTACTCTGGTTTCCTCGCTTCAGTTTAAAGACATTTGCTGTAGACTGACTGGCATCTCTAAGCTGACTGGAGTGCGTGATTTGTGCCATGTGATGGTTTGGCATTCTATCCAGGGTGTCTCCTTGCCTTGTGCCCCGAGTACCCTTGGATAGACTTTAGGCGGTTAAGGAAAAGTGGTACAGAAAATGGATGGATGGATGTACTTCCTCTACCTACTGTGTCTCATATACACTGTATTGCCAAAGGTTTTGGGACGTCTGCCTTTCCATGCACATGAATGTAATATGGACTTGGCCCGTCCTTTGCAGCTATAACAGTTCCAACTCTTCTGGGAAGGCTTTCCACAAGGTTTAGGAGTGTGTTCATGGGAATTTTTTACCATTCCTCTAGAAGTGTATTTGTGAGGTCAGGCACTGATGTTGGACGAGAAGGTCTGGCTCACAGTCTCCGCTCTAATTCATCCCAAAGGTGTTCTATGGGGTTGAGGTCAGGACAGGGTGTCCCAAAACCTTTGGAAATATAGTGTATGTAAGTCAGTTGAAGTACCACCTAAAAGTGGTGTTTTATTTATAAATGATATTTCACTCGGACCCTGGAAAGAAATACAACTTTGGTTCACTTGGACTGGAAAAAAATGTAGATTCATGGATTTGTTACCACGACATCAGGTTAAAAAAATAACTAGAGAGTCCAAAGGGACAAAGAAACCTCAGAAAATTTGTCAAGCAAGCAAATGTTCCAGGCTGACAATCTCTCTCTCTCTCTCTCTCTCTCTCTCTCATGCAGACACACACAATGATAAGATACTCGCTCTGAGACCTTCTATGTGGATCCAAAAATATCACAGAGTGTATCTAGAAAACAGATCACGGCGGCTGGGTGTTTCCTAGAGATGGCCAACAACACGGTCAGTGCTGAAAGCTAACACTGCCAGCGCTGCTAGCAAAGGAAGAAACGATCTACGTTAATGTCCTGCTCCCGTAGTTATAGTTTGTGTGCAAACGTTCATACAACATCAGAGCTTCTTTCTGTCAAGAGACGCTGCATTTGTCAAAGTTGCTAGTCAAATTTGTCTGCTATAAGATTACAATAAAGAGTGAGATAAAGAGATAAAAAAGAGATAGATAGATAGATAGATAGATAGATAGATAGATAGATAGATAGATAGATAGATAGATAGATAGATAGATGGGGTAGAGCGAGACACAGACAGACGGACGGACGGACGGACGGACGGACGGACGGACGGACGGACGGACAGACAGACAGATAGATAGATAGATAGATAGATAGATAGATAGATAGATAGATAGATAGATAGATGGGGTAGAGCGAGACACAGACAGACGGACGGACGGACGGACGGACGGACGGACGGACAGACGGACAGACAGACAGACAGATAGATAGATAGATAGATAGATAGATAGATAGATAGATAGATAGATAGATAGATAGTGTGATAGATAGATAGAACATTACATGTGATATTGGATTGGTCTGATCATCTGAGCTGCAGTCCCACATGAACACACACACACACTGTGCTCACACACACACACACACATGTACTCATGAGCAGTAACACAATCCCCGGCTGTGCTTTTTTCCCCTCTCGTCTGTGATCATAGTGGTGAAAGCGAGAGGAAGCCCACCTGTTGTTCACATTACCCGTGCATCTGCTGCATCCTTTGACCTTTGCATAGGGGAATCAATTTACCTGGAGAGATGGCTCATGAGAAAGAAAGAGGGGGTGTACATGAGAGAATGAGAGAATGAGCTTTAAAGGGCTGTGTAAGCGCTCGCTCCTGCCAAGCTGCTCCCTACAGACGCCCTCCACACATATACCGCTCACGCGCACTTCCTCGTGCGACCGAAATCCCGATACTGTAGCCTTCAAACTGAGAAACTGCTAAAGATCAAGCCAGAGTACTGTTTGATTGACTGCTGAAGAATATCTGCGAAGAAACGTACAATATTGAGTCATTAGATCTGGCTAACTAGCTAAAGGGTGCAGAAAGTTCAGAAAGCAAGCTAATCTTGCAAGAAGGTTTCGTAACATGAGATTGTGCTAATCTGTGCGAATATCACTGATATTTTAGCTACTTTTGCTAATGTTCGTTTTTCACTTTGGCTCAATAACTAATTATTGTATTAACAGCAACGACAAAAAACATGCTGTCGCTTTAAAGAAGCTGACGTTATTCTGAGACGCTATCAGTACAGGAGCTAAACATTACCTTGAGAACTCGAAACTCCTGATCAGCAGTGCGGAGTGGGTCTGCTTCACAAGGGGCCTTTTGTAAGGATGTCGTCATGGGGTCATCACACTGGTTAAAGTGTGACCCGAGTAACTGTGTGTGTGTGTGTGTGTATTGGGGGTGAGAGAGACAGAGAGATGTGTTGCCTTTCCTAATGTTCTCCACTGTAAGAGGTTAGCAGCAGAGGAGAAGTGCAATGGAACATGTAGGAGTAAAAGACCTTTTGTCTCTGTAATTATGATGGCGTGCTCTAGTGCAAGGGTTGAGAGGTGCTAATAACCAAAAAAGCATGTACCTACACTGGTATAACCAAGTGTTATTTTCCTAGTGAACCCTGGGATAACTGCCTATTCGTTTTCAATGGACCCCTGGTATAACTAGGTGTTATTTTTTTAGGGGTCCCTGGTATGACTTTATCATTTTAACGCTCGGCCCTTGGTATAACCGCCCTTGTGCAAGGGTCGAGCGAGAGCCACTACTAAACCCAAAAAAGCTGATTTAGCACCAGCTCGGAATCTGACAAAGTGTTTAGTGACTCCTGGCTGCAGTGTTATGACTGTCTTGTGCGCCGGTCTGTGGTCATTCCAGCGTTTTCTCTCCAGAATAACATGCGAGTAAATGGAAAAAACAGAAAGAACATGAAACCGAGAAGTCAACGAATCAGACGGAAACCACAGTGGAGTGATGTGACGTGACTGGACGGTAAAACTACAGTAATATATGTGGACAGAAAATAACTTTCCGAATGCTGGGAACACTGGAATACAATGCAGATAAGGTATATTTGGTGGTGATGGAAAGTTTTGTAGCTATAGACCTGGCAATTAGGTCTTTATGTCATTCGGGGTTAACCTGAGTGAGAGGTCAGAAATGCTCCATGATGACACAGGATCACGAGGCAACTCATAATCTAGACTAAAGGTGATTTACCTACACTGGCATAACCAGAAAGTGACCCCTGGGATAACCGCCCATTCATTTTGAATGGACCCCTGGTATAACCAAGTATTATTTTCCTATCGACCCCTGGTATAACCACCTATTGGTTTTCTATGGACCCCTGGTATAACCAAGTGTTATTTTTTTCTAGAGGCCCCTGGGTTAACCGCCCATTGGTTTTATATGGACCCCGGGTATGACTTTATTGTTTTAACGCTCGGCCCTTGGTATAACCACCAGGTGTGTCGTTTTTCTTTGTCGTTTTCTGAAACAAGCAGTAGATCATTAGTGGAACCTTAAAAACACACACAGAACCGCAACCCAAAAACGTTGCTATTTTTAGTCACGATTCTTGTCTTTATTTTAATCCATGTTTTATATCAGGACTCACATCCGTCAAAACACATCCCCTTTATTTTTATACATTTCTATTCTTTCCTCATTCAGGTGTATGGGTGAAGCATCAAGATGCTTCCTCGTAATCATACAACACATCCTGTTAAGTCACAGCCCCATTGTCTTACCATACTGTTGCAGATGTAGTCACTAGCTGTGTCCCAAATGACCTACTACACACTATGCACTATGTACTCTACCGTCTAGCGTATGAATATTAGAAGGGTTGATCGTCTCAAATGGAACCCGTTTCCCAGTCGTTGGCATAGAATAGTACAGGAGTATGTGATTTGGGACATGCCTACTGGGTAGCAGGTGGGGGTGGGGCTTAGTGAGAGGTCAGTATGCTTTTCTCTCTCCATGAGCAGTGAGCTAAGCATGTGTGTGTGTGTGTGCTAGCAACTACGCTTTGACTACTGTGCTATAGGTGATTATGTAAATAAAGATTTCACACGCCATCAAATTTTTATCTGCCCCAGTATCCAGTATCACAGCATAGAGCTATTAGTTATGTTGCTGAAAACAGAGTGCGCCGTTGCTAGGTTTCCATTACTGGACAGAGTCAGATATGTATGGAGTGAACAGAAAACCGCTATTATATGGTATGCTATACACACACATGCTGTTTTGTGAGTTTTAGCAAAAAGTCCCAAGTCTTAGAGCACAGCAATGCTCCATGTTCTGCTAAGCGATCTAGCAGATAACCCCCAGGAGCTCCACTCTCAGTTTCATTTGAGTGTTGAGTGTGTTTCTCTGAGCTATACACACACACACACACACACACACACACACAGAAAGTGATGGGATTTACACGAGATGTGGGAAACCAAACTGGCACAGAATAAGGAACAGTAAGGGGGAAAGAAAAATGAAAACAAGAAGGAGAAAGAAAATAAAGTAAGTATGTATTTCTTTATTTCTTATTTCATTTCCAACACACAGAGATAACATTTTAAAAAACAAACTTAAAAACATCATACATGCACGCTCATATGTGTGTGTGTGTGTGTGTGTATAAGCACTGTGTATAAGACTCCAGTTTTACTGTGACCCCCTCAGCAGGATAAAGCGCTTACTGATTATGGAATAAAAATATCTGAACAATTGCATTTAAATATGGAAATATTATTCAAACACTGACAGCCTGAATCAATATTCTCACCAGCATTCTCACTAACAGCATTCTCATCAACAACATTCTCACCAGCATTCTCACTAACAGCATTCTCACCTACAACATTCTCACTAACAACATTCTCATCAACAACATTCTCACCAACATTCTCACTAACAGCATTCTCACCTACAACATTCTCAATAACAACATTCTCATCAACAACATTCTCACCAACAACATTCTCACCAATATACTCACCAACAACATTCTCACCAATATACTCACTAACAACATTCTCACCAACAACATTCTCACTAACAACATTCTCACCAACAACATTCTCACCAATATACTCACCAACAACATTCTCACCAATATACTCACTAACAACATTCTCACCAACAACATTCTCACTAACAGCATTCTCATCAACAACATTCTCACTAACAACATTCTCATCAACAACATTCTCACCAACAACATTCTCACCAACATTCTCACTAACAGCATTCTCACCAACAACATTCTACCAACATCACTAGCACAACTAAACACTATTAATACCTCCAACACTAATAAGAATACTAATGCTACTAACTAATAGCAGTAACACTACTAACAATGCGAACAATACAAACATTAGCAACACTGCAAAATGCTGCTCTCTCTGTGCTGTGTGTGTGACCTGTATGTGGTCATACAGGTCAGTCACACCCACCCACACACACACACACACACACACACAAACGGCCTCACACTGGCTTGCGCTCTTAATGCTGCCTTGTCTTGCATGAAGATGGCCTTGTAGTCAGTGACGAGTGTTTCTAAAGCCAATGCCCGCTGAAAACAATAAACAGGTTACTCATCCTTCCTAACAAACTGGTTTATTGAGTTTCACGGCAAAAGACACATAATACCAGGTACAAAAAAAATATGATTCAAAAGCTCGTTATTTTTGAAAGGAAGAGCTTAAAGAGATTTAGGTAGGAAATTGCTTCATATTTATGTACAGCAAGGTGTGCATTTAGTCCCACATGTACGACTGTTCTGTGTTTTGTATCGGTAAGCCACCTAAACACAACATGCAAGTACATACAAATCACACACACACATTAAAACGGAAATCTTAAAATCTAGAGAGAAATCATGATGTCACTCTCAGCATGTGGCACGGCAACGTATTCATCGCTAATTCTCGTGTTACAGCTGTTTATCTTGTGTTTCCAGACAATTTAACAGGGACAAGCTATTACCCCTGCAATTAAATGCAGGGCAAGGTTAATCTTCCGTCAAGTACAATTAAACCCATGCCAGCGTCGGCGTCCATGCTAGCCGCTTACCTGACTGCGCCGCAGACAACGGCTGCGATTGTCACGAGTTTAATGAAGCGATTCTGACTGTTTGGGTTTCTCACAGGATGTGATCTGCCCAGCCTTGGTCTAGAGGTTAAAGGCTAATATAGAGGGTTAAAGGGGTTTTTATTTCATGATGTTCTGTGTTAGCTTGTGGTGGTGAAGCTCTTACTAAAAGTAAAGCAAGATGTAATTACCCTTTAATTAGCTCCGGCATGACTTTGGGAGTAAAGCACTAAGAAGTTAACTTCCAAAAATAATCAACAACTTCAACAATGGTGGCTTGGTGATGAGCATGTTTGCATCACACCAACAGGGTTGGGGGTTTGACTCCAACCTCTGTCCTGTGTGTGTATGTGTTTGTGTGTGTGTGTGTGTTTGTGTGAGTTTCCTCTGGCTACACCGTTTTTCTCCCCCCAGTCCAAAGACACGATTTTTAGGCTGATCAGCATCTCTAAATTGTCCGTAGTGTGTGAATGGGTGTGTGTGTGTGTAATTGTGCCCTGACTTGTACCCAGGTCTCTTTGCTATAGAAAATCAAAGTTTTTTTAATTTTTTGAGTGTTTGACAACATGGAAAAAGCAATTAGATCAACAAAAAAAGTAAATAAATGTCACTGTGGATAAAAATGAGCAAGCCAGGGGTGATGGTGGTGGCAAGTGAGAGGACATGAGGCCACGAGGAAGAAACCTTCAGGGTCCAGATTAGATTATCCCCTGAAGCAAGATTGAGCTCTCCACGAAAAGCTTTATGGTATCCATGTCAGACACGCCTGGGGAGAAGAAAGCGCGTGACACGGTCTCTGTGCGTGACTTAAAAATTAGCTGATGGTTTAAAGCAGGGACTGAATGACGGAGCCTTGGGTTACTGACAGATTTGCAGAATATACTGACAGACAAGCAATGGTAATCGCCTCGTTTTAGCACACACACACATACACACACACACTCAGAAGAAGCAGGAAGGATGAAGCCTGGTCAGACAGATATCAGGCGCCTGGTGCGATGGCTGAATGTGTCCACTATAACAGCCTCAGCAAGGCAGCAGACTCCACTGGGGATTCCTTAAATGCCAACAAATGCTCAGTGAAACAAAGAACTACCCCGGGTTTAACCCCGATGGCTCAAGCGACCGGAAAACACATAACAGGAAAGGGAAAGTGCTGGAAAAAATATGGATAAGAATGTGTACGGATCAGCACAACAACCCCAACCTGGCATACAACTGACCTTGGGCTTCCTGCCAGGTCTATATATTTTATCTACAACATAAAACTGATTCATGGGACATGACTGCACAAGTAACATTACTCAGCTGAGTACATTTGTAAAAAAGGTGACCTGCTTTGAGCTTAAGGGAAGCTTCGCTCTTTTGAGGAGTCCCGCCCCAGTTGTAGCGTCCGTGTTCGCTAATTCGCGACACCGTCACACAAGTCAGTATGTGGGGCATGTTAGCATGGAGCCATGTCATAAGCACATATCTTTGTTACTGGCCTTGTGACGGAGTAAGTAAAGCTTTGAACACACACACACACACACACACACACACATGAACACACACAAAGTATCTACCAGTATAAATAGCACAGAGAGCAAGTGATGGGTTGTGTTTTAGCTAGAGCTGTACATTGCTGTAATATAGTAAAAGTTTCAATTCTACTGTCACTTACACAGACAACCATAACATGGCTTTATATTTCGGTTTGAATCGCCTGTGATAATTTAACCCTGACGGGCGTGGCGAGCGAAGTGCACACACAAAGTTACAAACAAAGTGTTTACTCTGTGTTGAGAAGGCGAGGTTTAAAAAGCATGATTCGGACATGTTATGGTTTTTTATAACTTGCTGACGACCCAGACACAAGCTTTCGACCTTGACTAGATTAGATGAGACGAAACATTTCACTGAGGGTTTAATTCAGACGTACACTCAGACAGGCTAACAAACCCTTAGCCAGTACAGCTAGGCCTGAATGTTAAAAACGTTAGACAGGATCTAGGTATTAAGGGTCAAAGCTTCCAAAAACGTGTCTGATCAAAACGTACGGTACGTATAATCCTATCGGCACTGGCTTTTTGAGGAAATGTATGTATAATGTATGTAATCACACATTACATTACACATTAATTCTGTAGCTATACGTGACAGAATCTTTTTGTTCTACAGGACCTACAGGATTTGAAGGGTGTACAAGAAAATACTGGTTTTAAAATCAGAGACGGATTTTCTTTTTTTTTGTATGTGTTTAAGGAGAAAGAAGATGCTCGCTACATTATTGCCTGCTGTCATGACATGGAGCCATCAGATGGCCAACAAATCACCTACAACTGAGAGAGAGAAAGCAAAACTAAACATTGTACACTAGAAAGAGAAAGAAAGAAAAAAAAAAGGAACAAAGGTACGGGTTAAAGGGTAAGAACATGAAACACGTTGACTGATCTGGGTTTATGAGTCTGTATCACTTCATTGGATCATTTCAAAACCACCCCAACCCCTGACACACACACACACATACATACACACACACATATACACAATATTTATAGTCTGGGTTCTATGCGGTCTCTGGCTTCTCAGATGTTCAGAGGACTGGAACATGTGGTAGACATCCTGAGCATTGACTACAGACTGGAATCTGCATTAGTGGAACATATAAAGCCAAGGGAAAATAATAATAAAACAGACCCTGCTGCAGTGATACTGCTTCCAATGGGGAGCTGTTACGGGATATGAAATCTCTGACAAGACCGACAAGAAGTCCTGGTTTTAGACGGAGAAGCAATGGAAATTTCAGCCCTTATGAGCAAGCCAGAGATGAAAAACTCGCAGAAACTGGCCTTCTATAACTGAGACTATATCTATAAGGCTAAAAAGTGCAATTGTGTAACCAGGAAATTCGTTCAAATCAATCAGTTTAGTCAATCTTGTCAAAGTTATCAACTGATGGAGACTTGAGTGTTCATATTAATTGTAGTCCAAAGCCTTCTTCATGGTTTCTAATGATACCATCTACAGCAGTCTATGTAAAACCATCTTCAGCAGCAGCAAGCAGCATCCATGTACTCCTGGAAGCAATGGAAGATTGCTGTGCTGAGTTGTCTGGTTGAAAAGTCTGACCTTTGTCGTCCCAAATATCTCAAACTGTGTTCGCTGGAATTCCGAGTGTAATTCTACACACACTTCTTCATCCAGTCCATTGCCATTGAAAAACAAACCAGCGTAGCCACCCTGCCCTTTCACACCCAATGCAGCATGAACACCTTAATAACCGTAACGGAGTGCACTTCTTTAGAAAAAGTCTGCACAAGCCGCCAAAGTGGAATCGTTTTAAAGCCGCTGGTAATGAGGACTGCTGTTGTTCTTCGGGAGTTCATCATCATCATCAAAACAGTGCAGAAGCAAGCGGTCCGCCGCCGATCGGAGGGAGAGACGCAGCGTGGGAGACAACGAGTGAAAAGAGGAGTAGGAGCTCGGGGGGCTTGCTGTTGTTTAAGGCAGTTTGTTTCAGACAGCTGCAGACGTGCTCCTACTGCGCCTCTAATGATCTAACGACGGACGCTTCAGGCTACAATGCTACGAGAACGGAGATTCTGGGAGGCACAAATAATCTCCTGAACCTGAAGAGGCCTGTGTAACACTTGGGATCTTTTCAGAACAAATTGAGAAGCTTTTTAAAAAGTGCAAGCGCTTTACACACTTTCTGAAAATCATTTTTGAGACGTTGACTTCAAAGTAAGAAATGCAAATAAAAATGCTGTCAAATTGGTGTGCCTTACAATGATTTTATCACAGGTGTGACACAAAGTCATGATAACATCCCCTGTTTAATTCATAATTTCCATCCATCCCTTTTCTTTATCCCTGTACATAGGGTCACAGCGAGCCTGGAGGCTATCCCAGGGGACTCAGGCCACAGGGTGGGGGACAACCTGGACAGGACGCAAACCCAGGGCACACACACTTACACAATTTAGTGATGCTAATCAGCCTACAATGCATGTCTTGACTGGGGGAGAAAACCGGAGTACATGGAGGAAAAGATGCAAACTCCACACTCACAGATTGAGTGCAAGAATCAAACCCCCAACCCCAGAGGTGCGAAGCAAACATGCTTACCACTAAGCCACCTATTCATAAACCCCCATTCATACCCAAATCTTCCTTTACGCAAGGTCTGTTAACAGTTGGTTGCTAAGCAGCACAATTTGTTAAGATTGGAATATTCTATGTACAGAATAATGGCTGTGGTGTGAAGGTTAGACTAGTTTAAAATGATTGTGATGTGGTCACACTGATGATTTTATGGCTCTTTGAATGCGCCTCAGCAGAACAGATTATTCCAGCCAAAACTCTTTGGCCTGCGATGGCCTGGCCATCTCAACCAGGCAGTGTTCCGCCCTCAGGTCCTGTGTTCCCAGGATAGTCCACCGTGACCCCGATGAGGACAAAGCAGTTACTGAAAGGGGGTGAGCGAGACAAAATGGTCACTTGAGTCCGTGACTATTAATCTGTTATTTACGCTTGTACTCAGAGGATCCCTGAACATGTGAGGGTGCTTTGTGTGTCCGCTGTCCTGAAAACCTGCTCAGTACAATAGTAATAATAAAAAATAAATAATTTGGTCTTTTATCATTTTACTGCGATCAAAGCTTAGAACCTGACCCAGGATGACAGCCGGATGTCCACTACTCAATAAATTCACACTAAGTAGGGCCAAGAGCTGTATAATTTCAGCCCTGAGGTGTGTTCTGACCTGAGCTTCCTAACAAGCTCAGAAAACTTTACTAGACTGTACCTGTATATGTGACAATGCAGCCTGTTTACTATCACAGAACAGTGTCATGAGGTGTGCGACTCATCCGGCAAAACACATCCCACAAGCTGCTATTTTCCATATGCTGGGAACTATGTTTAAAATCATAGTCTCCAGTGATGCTATTACCATGCTGCCCTTTAGCGTGACTGTACTATAATGATATTCATTACACCGACATCAAGAACTAGAATAAACCCTAAAATAAATCTCTCTCCTACTAGTTCATCCAGGTTTAGCTTATCTGGGTCCACCTTTGACCGTCTCCTGCCCACACGTGTACGTACGAGCAACAAAACATACACAGTATTCCCGTCAGTAGTGCTTAAGGAACCTAACAGAAGCGGACGTTTGGCACAAAGTGCAGATTGTGTCTCAATCCATCGAGATGAATTCTAGGTTAAAGAGAATGACTCCGGAAGAATATATTGCCAAAAGTTTTGGGACACCCCTCCAAATCATTGAATTCAGGTGGTATTTTTCAGGGGTTGGGCTTGGCCGCTTAGTTCTAGTTAAAGGAACTCTTAATGCTTCAGCATACCAAGACATTTTGGACAATTTCCTGTTCCTAATTTTGTGGGGATGACCCCTTCCTGTTCCAACATGACTGCACACCAGTGCACAAAGCAAGGTCCATAAAGACATGGATGAGTGAGTTTGGTGTGGAGGAACTTGACTGGCCTGCACAGAGTCCTGACCTCAACCCGACAGAACACCTTTGGGATGAATTAGAGCGGAGACTGAGAGCCAGGCCTTCTCGTCTGACATCAGTGCCTGACCTCACAAATGTGCTTCTAAAGGAATGGTCAAAAATTCCCATAAACACACTCCTAAACCTTGTGGAAAACCTTCCCAGAAGAGTTGAAGCTGTTATAGCTGTAATGGGACATACTATTTCTGATCTCGGATACTATTTAGGACAGATAGCAGACAAACTGGGACGCAAGGCGTGAGTCATCATTCCTTACAGAAAATATTTCAGATAAAGTTCCTCAGGTATTCATTGCTTTCGTCACTGACACGGTCAGACCCATGTCTCACACACACAGACACACAAAAGCAGCTGTTGCTGTGAGTGTGTAAAGCACACCCATTACGTGGCACACAACATGCAGCCCAAATTTTAAGGAATGGCTTGCAAATGCACGCGAACCGCCTGCATGCGATTTGCATGTGAACAAAGCTTCAGCTGCAGCGGAGGCCACAATGGAGCTTTTCAGCCCGAGCCTACAGTCGGCATAATCTGCAGCAGCTCACATCGCCAGTGTGTGTGTGTGTGTACGCATCATAGCTGTGCTCATGAACACATACACACATGTTCAAGTTCATAACCGTCGTTTCCGAGGCAACAAGCAACCTCAAACCAGCGAACACACGAACTAACAAATAAAACTCCATTTAAAGGGCCACCACGCCAAGGCAAACAGCAGAGTTATAAAAGCATGTCATTGTCATGCATCAGTGTTTGCTCAGGTCGAGTAGAGGGAGAAAGAGAAAGAGAGAGAGAGACTCTAGCCAAACTCAGATAAAAGAGACACACCTTTCCACACAGTGGAACAATCTGGAGCATTCTAGAGTGGACAGACAGGAAAAGGTAGGACAGAGAGCCTACTGTGTGTGTGTGGATTGGGGGGGACGTTTTGAACATTTGGTCGGTCCCCATGAAGAATCTTTTTTTGGGTTTGGTGCCGGAAAGGGAAAAGGCAGGACAGACCATGTGTGTGTGTGTGTGTCTGTGTGTGTGAAAGATGCTTGGCCTTCCCCATTCACATATAGTTATCCTTTACATGTCATAAAGCAGCCTACATTAAGCTATTTTCACCACACACACACACACACACTGCACTTTTTTCCAGCCAGTAATCACAGGCCTAAATTTAACAGTGAGCCTGAAGTAGCACAGTGGACATCTCTGTGTCACTGCTTTAGTTGATGACGACTTGTCCATCTGCGTCTATTTACATATGAATAATGAATTACGAACACTTTCACAACACCTTCCGGCTATAGACAGCTCTGTTCACCTCGCAAATATTGATCGTGGAGGCATATAATAATGACTTCTTCATCTTGATCTTCTCGACTTCTTCTTGACTTTACCCATAACGCTTTGAATGTGAGAAGTGACGATCATTTACGATATAAAACAACGACGTCCAAGGCTCCTTTAAATGCCTAGTCCAGAAAAAAGGCTGTACTTTCGTTCTAGCACATCCTGGTGTGCAACCGTTGTGGATCTGTGCTTTGTTTTCATGGCAAATATGATCTGCAAGTCAAGGCTAGAGAAAATCTTTTATAGATTTTACAGTGTTCCTAGCAAACCAGCATGCCGAGTGGGAAATGTGCTGTGTATCCTTCACACTCGAATTCACCTGATATCTGTATATTTAACACTTGTATCTAGTCATGTCTCTACACGTATCATATGACAGATAAAGCTAAAGTATAGGTTTGCTATTGCTCCATTTCTCCCATTAAAAATCAGCAAGGGGAGGATTTGATTGGTTATTGGAGTAGTGCACCTCCTGATAATGTGTTCATTTAAATCCAACGTCAGCAATTGATTTGGCAAAATTGGAAGCACAGGATTCTTCTTTTTTACTCTGTACTCACGTTCGCCGCATGGGAACTGAACAGGGCTTTGACTGAATAATCTCCTCCAAATTTTCTACTGGGTCCACCTGCGCCCCTCCATACAGAAGTTTTATTACGTATAGCAAGCTGGCAAACAAAATATTTGTTTTGGGGTTTTCCGTTTCTTTTTTTCCCAGCAGAGCCGAGGCAATTTGTAATTTCGTCTGCGAAGCTCCAGAAGTGGAAACTAGTAATTAAAGCTCAACCACAAGCCAAGGCACCGAATCCACCATTTTCCAAGCCACTACAAAGTACAGCGTAAGAGCACTGGAGCAACCTCGGCCTTAACCAGACGAGTCGAGAGCGACATGCGGCCTGCAGCCTGGGAACAATCCATCTGCTCTCTGGGCCAGCTGCGCCGAAAATATTCACCCCCACGTTACTGGAAGAAAGGCTCGTTAAATGTATTGTTGCTGTTTACTTGGAGTGTATGGGGTAAATGGATAAGACGGCTGCTCAACTCATTACATTTACAGCACCGTACATTTATCTGAGGGTTAAGGGCCTTGCTCAGGGGCCCAGCAGTGGCAGTCCTGGGGTTTGAACTCACGACCTTCCAATCAGTAGTCCAACACCTTAACCACTAATCTACTACATGCCTGCAAAACTCTGTCTGGAAGTGTAAAAGAGATGTATCTAAATAGAACTTGAACAATGGTTTGCTTCATTGTGGAGGGGTGCCCCAAAACTGTTGGGGATTTGGGGTTGACCCCTTCCTGTTCCAACATGACTGTGCACCAGTGCACAAAGCAAGGTCCATAAAGACATGGCTGAGTAAGTTTGGTGTGGAGGACCTTGACTGACCTGAACCTGAGTCCTGACCTCAACCTGATAGAACACCTTTGGGATGAATTAGAGTGGAGACTGTGAGCCAGACCTTCTCGTCCAACATCAGTGCCTGACCTCACAAATGGGCTTCTAGAGGAATCGTCAAAAATTCCCATAAACACACTCCTAAACCTTGTGGAAAGCCTTCCCAGAGGGGTTGAAGCTGTTATAGCTGCAAAGGACGTTACAACTCCATATTACATTCATGTGCATGTAAAGGCAGACATCCCAAAACTTTTGGCTATATAGTGTAATAGCTTCATTGCTCTCCACGGGGTCTCAATAGAATCATTTTTGGGGGGTAAAAATGGGTCTATTTAGTAAGTACAGAACCCCGGGGTTCTAACTCCAGGACCTTCTTTTATGAAGTGTGTACCAAGTGGAATTAGGAGCTGGACATGACGTGTGTTGTTGTTCTGAATCTGAAGTCAGGAATAAAGCAGGACATGTTGCTGTGATGGTAAGTTACCACACAAAGGCCTATGTTTTTACCACAGAAATCTACCGATGATTAGGCTTTTATGTTAATTCAAGTCCAACATGTTATAACTCACCTGCAAAACAAGTGAGTAGAAACGTTATCCCGCTTTCTGCCAGCCTTCCATCAAACCCTTCCATATGGCCTAATGAATATTTTACAGGTTTAAAATGGACACATTGTGTGACAGGGATAAATGAACTTCAGTGGACGCTGAAATCCACTCATCGACACCTGGAAGACGAGGTTGGAGTGACGGAGCAGGCGATTGGCTCAGAGCACTGAAGCATTCAGAAGAAACTCAGCATCACATCTGCCGCATGACAAGAGCAATGTCTCTAATGTCTATTGCGGTAGGTTGTGTGTAGTGCAGTTGGATGTGTGTAGAGCAGAGGGTGGTGTATAGTGCAGTGGGATGTGTGTAGTGCAGTGGGATGTGTGTAGAGCAGCAGGTTGTGTGTACAGCAATTTAATCAGCCCTACATACCAAAGAATTCTTTGTGAAAGCCAATAAGGAATTAGATATTTTTCTGGTTGTTGAACCTACTGCTCCATTAGGCCACTATATATATACAATATCTAATAGCCTGGACGTCAAAGCTGCTAGTCCCAGATGTCCAGGCAGCTGTTTGGTCCCTCCTGTGGGTCAGTACTAAATTCTTATGTTGCAAATATACGGCCACTCAGCAACACACTGTGGATGCTATAACAGGATTATAAGCACCCCCATCCCTCTCCACACACACAGCAGGTCAAGCAGGCTAAGTGCCTTGAGGGACTTGTTCAAAAGCCCAGCAAAGATGATAAACCGCATGCTAACAAGCATGTCTGATCTTGAGCGGCGCGTTTCACACACATCTCAGTTTGGCTGATTTGTTTGCCTAAATCACCAACCTGAGCATTCTGTCTGTACACAGCACACTGATACTGAGCACTCTGTAGATCTCTGTGTGGATTGTGGTGTGTTTTGTCTTAACTAACTAATAGCATGCTAGTTTCACTCTAGTTACTAAAGAATCTAGTGTCATAAATGAGTCATATGCTTTAACAAGACTTACCAAACTAAGCTAACTAATATCATGCTAGCTTTACTCTAGTCACTAAAGAATCTAGTGTCATTAATGGGTAATATGCTTTAAAAAGACTAGCTACACCAAACTAAGCTTACTAATAGCATGTTAGTTTTACTCTTGTTACTAAGGAATCTAGGGTTTTTAATGAGCAACATGCTTTAAAAAGACTAACTAAACTAAACTAACTAACATCATGCTAGTTTTACTCTAGTTACTAAAGAATCTAGTATAATTAATGAGTAATATGCTTTAAAAAGACTAACTACACCAAACTAAACTAACATCACGCTAGTTTTACTCTAGTCTCTAAAAAATATAATGTAATTAATGAGTAATATGCTTTAACAAGACTAACTACACCAAACTAAGCTACCTAATAGCATGCCAGCTTTACTCTAGTTACTAAAGAATCTCGTGTCATTAATGACTTATATGCTTTAACAAGACTAACCAGACTAAACTAAACTAACATCAAGCTAGTTTTACTCTATTTACTAAAGAATCTAGTGTCATTAATGAGCAACATGCTTTAACAAGACTAACTAACCCAAACTAAACTATCACACTAGTTTTACCCTAGTTACTAAAGAATCTAATGTAATTAATGAGTGATATGCTTTAACAAGACTAACTACACCAAACTAAACTAACATCAAGCTAGTTTTACTCTATTTACTAAAGAATCTAATGTAATTAATGAGCAACATGCTTTAACAAGACTAACTAAACCAAATGCTGGCAGTCTGTTGAGTTCAACTCAATCAAGTTAAACCGAATCTCACTCAGAATCCGAATCGAACCGTAACGAACCGAATCACTGAACCGATTCACTTTCTTTTGCAGGTTCACATTGTAGCGGTTACACAAAGATATCATACCGAACACTTGACTAAAATGGGCACAAATGTAAAGTTTCACTCGGGTATGAAAAGATATTTGGGGGTGAGATGAAACTACAACGGTGTAATTTGTGTTTATAGAACATTTAAGCACCGGGGTGATGTTTGTGGACCAGGTGCAAACGTAAATATTTATATTTATATCAAGAGCCACTTTAAACAACTTCAGGTCGCGTTAGTTACTTTTGGACCCTTTAACCAGCACCTCGACCCAAAAACACCTTAAAGAAGTGTCCACTCCAACAAGCGCACGAGGAAGGTCGAGCTACCAAAAACCTAGTAACTTTATGCATTTTAAGCATTAGTCCACGAAACCTTTCAAGGAAGTAAAACCTCTCACCTTCGCTCGGCCATTTCCTCACATTGTATGGAAAAAAGTCGAAGTGAAAGAAGTTCTCTCCAAGTCTCGGATACAGCGATCCTACTCCGAGGATTCCGGATTGAGTGTGTCCCTGTCCCAGCAGAGCTGAAAGCAGACAGTGTGTGTGTACGTGTGTGTGTGTGTGTGTGTGTGTGAGAGAGAGAGAGAGAGAGAGAGAGTGGGGGATTCCTATTTCCCCTCCCGCCCTCTCTTATTCCTCGCCGCACGGAGCTCAGAGACCGGTTTGTTATTTGATCTGTATCCATAACTGCGCGCTCCACATGCTGGAACACCGCGCTCTGCTTTTTGGTGACATCTACCGGTCGATGTGTGTAATAGCAGGAAAGTTTGAATGTTCTCAATACTTTGCTTAAAGTAAAAAAATACTTAAATATTATTTCGACGTACTCATATTTTACTTGAGAAGAACATTTTGCACATTCTGTACAAATATTTTTCATTTAGTTATTTACACCGTAAACATACCATTCTGAGCACTGAGAGGTGAAGTGAATAACACTGATTATCTCCTCATCATGGCACCTGTTAGCAGGTGGGCTGTGGCCTCTTTCAGCAGCGTGTCACAAAGCAAAAATGATTCAGGAATGGTTTAATGACTCAACGACGAGTTTGAGGTGTTGACTTGGCCTCAGATCTCAATCCAATCATGCATCTGTGGGATGTGCTGGACAAACAAGTCCGAGCCATGGAGGCCCCAACTCGCAACTTACAGGACTTAAAGGATCTGCTGCTAACATCTTGGTGCCTGATACCACAGCACACCTTCAGGGATGTAGTTGGAATCCATGCCTCGATGGGTCAGGGCTGTTTTGGCAGCCAAATGGGGACCAACACAATATTATGGAGGTGGTCATAATGTTACGCCTGATCTATATATCTATGGAATCTTCTGGACAGGATATATTACCTGGGGATTTTATAGAAGGGAAAATGCGGCATAATCTTTCCTAAAGCATGTATACACAGTTCAAAAAATACTATTAAATAATTACTGGTATGAAGATATAATTGGATATGAATTTAATAAAGAAAGGAGAGGAACTGTATAGAAGAACTAATGACTTCTATCTCCACATTTAGTTAGTGTTTTGTTTCTGAGCTTTTTTCATGTGTGTGTGTGTGTGTGGGGGGGTATTTTTGTAAATTTGAACATGAGAAAAGTGCTATGTAAATACGAGAATTATTATTATTATTTTTAGTTAAGTCAAATATATCATTTAAACCAGTAGTGAGGACACATGTGAGGGTTAAAATGCTAACTAATCCCTTTAGCCTGCATTCTTCATTAATGTCGAGGGTAAATCCTTCTAAATTGTATGAGGTGTGATAGAGTAAAATGCAGTATGAGTAAGTTTATGAGAAAAGAAAAAAATAAGATATCTCTTAAAATAGTTACAGAAATCACAATGTGGGCATTCAACACTTTATTCACAACTACCAAGCGCTATTAAATGTCCACACGTTAACTGAAACAAAAATAGAGATATGATTCATCTATAGAACTGTACAAGGCGTTGTTATGTTCAAACCGTCTGTCATGTGAAATATGTCTGTCCATTACAGTAATCCCTTTAGAAAGTGCAGAGGGAATTCCATTGAACTGGGAACTGGGAGAAGTAATGACACAACATCTGGCGCAAAAAATATTGGCTTTGGATTCAGTCAAAAGAAGTGATGAAAGAAGAATAAAAAGACATCAGTGAGATCAGAAACAATGCATTAAAGCTACTGTATGATCCTAAGAGGCTTGTCGGATGCAGACTCGGGGTGTGTCTCAATCAGCTCGCTAGTTCAGTATAGTCAGGGAACTGATCAGGGAGACAGAAATTTTAAGCAATGTCTCTTTCACTGGCTAAAAAAACCCCACAATGCACTGTAACAGGGAGCATCGACTCTCAGTGTGTTTGAGGATTCCAAAAATCCACCCGCAAGCCCCAATACCGCTTCAGGTACTATGACAGAAACATGTGTCACTGAGCTAACAAATTTATACGACTTAAATCTGTGATATGATCCAGTGACTGATTTATTAGGAAATATTATGAAACGTCACCGGAGTCCTAAGTGTGTAGTGAACCATATCCGAATCCTTATCAGTGTCCCAACTTGTGTACACATAGGGAGCTAGCGAGATGATTGAGACACACCCTTAATCTCCTCAATACCTTCATGTTTCCAGCCAAGTGAGGAATTAAATCTGAGTGAAATCTGTTCAAAAACTGTGCAAATTTCTATGTTTCAGTGTAGGAAAATGGACCTGACCATTTTAAGGAATCCTGGTGGCTCTGGGGGAGAGATCTTGCTAGCATGGTTTGGATCCACTTGCTGCCCTTAGCTAGAAGAGTCACTGCAAGTCATTATGACTGATCACATTTATCCTATTCTGAGCATTAGGTAGGTTAGTAAATGGCTTCATATATATTAAAATCCTGGAAATCATATGCTATGATGTGCACAGTCACTGGTTCAACTTCTCAACCCAATTGGATACTTGTGGGAGATTTCTGAGTAACATGGACTCTCGATCACCAGCTGAGGGAATACATATTTATATATATTTGGAAGAATGGTCTTAATCTGTCTGGAGCAGTTTTATGGACTTGTAGGATCTAGAGCAAGGTGTGCTAAAGCTGTTGTGGTTTGCTTACGGTAGGCCAAAATCTTACCAAGACACTTGATGTGGATTTTTCCTTTAATTGGTCTCTATTTGTTTACCAAACAGACTGGTGTCAGTATTTCATAAACTGATGCTCTTCTTACACAAAAGTCTATAAAGTTTACACAGACTGACAAAGATTCTACGATAATTCAAATAAATAAATAAATACTCGACAACCGTCTTGTTGTTGTTCTTTCGGCTGCTCCCTATTCAGGGTTGCCACAGCGGATCATTTGGTCCGCATGTTGGGATTTGGCACAGGTTTTTATGCCAGATGCCCTTCCTGACACAACCCTCCTATTTAACTCGGGCTTGGGGCCCAGCACTGAAAGTTAACTCTTCAGTGGCTGGGTTAGCTCTCTGCCCGAGAATCAAACCCGGGCTGTGGCGATGAGAGCGCGGGATCCTGCCACCCGACCACCAGGAGGCACAAAAACTTGACAACCGTGGTGTGTAGTGTAAGCTTGGTTTGTGAAGACAGCTTATTTGCCTTACTGTAGCCTAGCTCAAACTGGTCTGACCTCTGACCTCTCTCAACGACAAGGTCTTTTCACCCCAGAGTCACTGCTCCTTGTTTTTTTTGTTTTTTTTTGCATCATTCTGTATAAACTTTCAAGACTAATTTGTGTGAAAAACCAGCAGTTTCTGAAATACTCACACCAGGCCATCTGTTGACCCGAATCTGCATGCTTTCCTGCGTTGTGCTGTGGTCACATGATTAGATAATTGCATAAATGATTGTTCCGAATAGATTGGTGATTGTATATTGTATTCATATGATCTATTTAACAAAGAATTTTACTGCATTCCTCTGTTTGATTACACTTTACAAGAACGGTACATGAATAATCCTGCACTAATACCTGAATTAATACTTCGTTCTCCATCCATTTCTCATTCAATCTCACTGTAGGACTTGTAGATGCTCTGGGAGACTCGTACCCGGGGCTCTACTCTCCTTTACTCACAAGGGTGAAACATCAATTCATTTAGCAATCGTTATTATCTATATGCATTTAAAACCAGCATTTTCTAAGTCTTGGATAGAGCGTGTTTGATTGATAATAAATGCATTAACTAACAAACAAGTACTAACTTAAGGTGGTCGTGAATTCATTCACGTCATAGTTAAGGTTATCTCTTCATTACTTCATGCTTTAACTCATCATTTGTTCCTATTTCAGTAAGTATTAGTGCAGGATCATTCATGTAACTGTTACTGTAAAGTTTGTTTTTGATGGGAAATTTCTATTCCCAAAAAAATTGGCTTGGATGGAAACACAGCTCCATAAACAGTATTCACGTCAAACAAATAACCTAGAAATAATCTCATCGGCGTATTTTACTGAGTTCCAGTCTATCCGAGTGAGCGCTCCCGTTCAGAACAGCGTCGACAAATGACCAGGGACTGAACAGAAAGTCGATAAAGCACTAACATGATCCAAAGCCAAATATATATATATATATATATATATATATATATATATGTATATATGGATGCCTGATGGCCTTGACTGTTGTGTGTCATATAAAATATACTTTAACATTTACAGCATATTCATTTGCAAACGTACATTCAAATACATACTGCCATTTTAATATAGTTGCTCAGACTTTAGTAGCACCATGTATAGCACAAATACCTACCTAAGAAGAATTGGGTTAAAAGGAAATTCACACATGATAATCACATCAAACCTTTATCATCATGGTTTTTTTTGTTTGTTTGTTTGTTTTTTAAGAAAAAAAGCACATTTGTGTCAGTAAATAATGTTTTATCTTATTAATGGAACACATCCTGTTGCACCCGGTTTATGAAGAGGCAGGTTTAGACTGAAGTGGCTCATTTGTTACCGATAAGCCACACGCCTGAGACTGTTGTCACTCTAACCGCTAAGAATTTTAATAACAGAGTGAAATGACCTTTTAGGGATGTACACCACATTTCTTTCTTTTTTCTTTTTTTTTTACACAGACAGCCCCAAAATGAGCCAACAACAAAAAAAAAAAAACATCATATTGACATAAAATATAAAATATGATGTGCTTTAATTTACACCCAACTACATACACTCTCCAAATTATTTACCAGATTTTTTTTTTTTAAGTGACTAGAGCAGGAATAACAGCAGTGTGTGCATCTGTCCAGATGTTACAGCTGCTAATGCGCTAACCCTGGTGTTCTGTTCCTTTCTTAACAACGAGTCTCTTGCTGACTCACACCATATGTTTGGATTTTTATAGCAATACAATATGATTTAACAATATATATCTCCATGTCAATTATGAACAATACAGCTTCCTTCCTTTTCCCATCATTTCTTGTCTTTCTTCTTTTTCACGTCAACATCGAAATCCCTTTCGATTTTATAGCTACTGTTGGTCAAATTGATTTGAATGTATCTTCATCAGCAGCTTTAGTAACAGTATTAATGGGGTTTCAGGTCTGGGATGCACACACGTGTGAGGAAGAATATCACATGTCAAGGTTCTTACACACACACGCTCTAATTTTTTTCTCTCCTTGCTACTCTCAGGTGAAAAAGACCTGACCGCGATCTCTGAAATAAAAATAATTTTCAGCTGAGCCTAGAACAGACAGTGTCGTAAAAATCGTTTTTAGGGTGGTTCAACTTTGTGTAGAAATTCAAAACAGGTCATTGAGAGTCAAACAGAACAGAACAGAAGGGTTCAAAGTATCTTAGAACATGGCCTAGAGGTAAGCCAGGGTTGTTGGACATTGAGGCAGTTATGGAAAGAGACTGGGGAATGTGCCACATGAGCTGAAGCTGTGCAGGAGGAGAGATGTACCACACAGCCATCAGCACATTTACAGAACTCAAAAGAAAACACGTACACGTATCCACAAGACGAAACTCGGTCCCAAATTTCTTGACAACCTCACCTGCCGAATGTCCAATGAAGATATGTGCTCTTTTCGACGATCTCTGGAATATTAGTATCGTAATGGACAGACTTAAAATATGGACTGAAAAGAAACAGAGCCTGGAGGCTGTGGCTGATGCGGAAGACTGATGTGGACAGAAGAAGCGGAACGAGAGGACGAGAGGTAGGAGAGAAAGAGGTTGGTTGTAGGCTGGAGGTAAACTTCTGTACGAAGGTTAAGAGTCTTCTCTGAGGAACGAGGTAACGACCCATACAGGCCCCATACAGAAAGTCAGACGGAGACCTGGGAATAGCTGCAGTCACAGTGGGCGGTGCCGAACCTCCGTCGACCTGTCCGTTTCTTAATAAAAACCTCCCCCTCGTCATCTTCGTCGCTGTCCTCTTCCTCCTCCTCCTCCTCCCCCTCTCTCTTCCCCTCTTCTGTTCGTCCACTCCACATATGCATATTCACTCTTTCCTCCGTAGTGTCCCTGTTCTTATGTGAGCTTGAAGAGAGCAAACGCATGGAAAGAGGAGAAGAAGAAGAAGACGAAGAAGAAGTGGGAGGGGCTGAGGAAGAGGGGTGTGGCTTCGCTCTCAATCCCAAAGCCTCTCTCAGAAGTTCTGTCCCCGCCTCCCTCAGCAACAAAGCAGGAGTGGCCAGGGTGGTAAGGTAGACGACTGAAGCCGAGCCACTGGCTGAGGACACAAGGGCACAGTCTCTTCCTCTGGCCCCTCCCGCCAGATTATGTGGGCAAGGCTGGTTATGGTTGCTAAGGAACGTGTACGTGTGGTCCACGGAGCGGCTAAAGTGGGCCCAGTCCTCCAGGCTCAAGGTGAAGTTGAGGTTGAGATCGTAGGCGTGCTCGTCGAGTGTGTACAAGGGTTGGAATTGGCTTGTATCCTCCTGGGACTTATCCTTCCCATCCTTCCCAAATCTGCCCTCTATGTGGGTAAATCACACACACACACACACACACACGCAACATACAAATTCACATTTGCTGTTTGACATCAGACAAAGTATCGTTCTCAGTACAAAAGGGCAACATGTAAATAATAGTGACATGCCTTAAATGAAATGGATTGATGTTCACAGTTTCAATATGGAGCAAATGAAGCAAAATAGTGATGAGAAAAATAAACCAGGCACATGATCAGAGAGAGGAATAAAGGCATGTAAATGCCCCAGGCAGTCCCCTACAGAACCAGAGAGGCGTAATAAGTGAGTTGTTGATGTGTTGATGAATGAAGGCGGTGTACAGTATCTACCCGCTAATGGCCTCAAAACAAAAGAGCAATCCAGGTATATATAAATAAATAAACTTCATGCAGACAGACAAAGCAAGAAACCTTCTCTGAAACAAGCAGGTAGGAAAGCAAGTCAAAAACAAAAAAAGAAACGTAGGTCAAATAAGAGGAAAGGGAAAAGATGATTTAGACTGGGCGGTGGTTTAAGTGGTCTCATATCCTGAAGGAAGGTGAAGAAGCAGAACAGTCCAAACTCACAGCAATTTGGAGGCAGACTTCCTCATTTTGGGCCATTTGCGACGCTGAAATTGCCTAATGCCACAAGCAATGATAAAACAGTGTTACTCTGCCACCCAAATTCAAGCAGGTGTCCAAGGAGAGCCAATCAGAAGGCTTGCAATGCTTTAACATGTACAGCTCAGCAGCCAGAGTAAACATGCAAGACGATAGAGAGAGAGAGAGAGAAAGAGAGAGAGAGAGAGAGAGAGAGAGAGAGAGAGAGTAATGCCCTCTATGGAATTAAAATAAAGGAGAAGACAACTTAATAGCCAAAAAGTGGCAACTACACACGGTCTGTCCAATGGAAGACTGAAAAAAACCCACACTAATATAAACATACTAAATTTACTTTATCCTGGTCAAGGTCAGTATCTATTCCAGGAACACTGGACGTGTGTTAGGAATACACTCTGGATCACAGAGCAGCATTCACACCTAGGGATAATGTAGTATAGCCAATCCACCTACTTTCTGGAAACCAGACCTCTGATTCTGTCCAATTCAAATTCAACCTAAAGAAAAGCTCTTCTCCTTTATTTTAATTTTTTAATTGGCACATATCTAACATATGTAGCCTGTTTTTGTTTTTTTTTTGAAAATTGTTAAGGTGTGTTGTGGTCATCAAAACACTTTGTGTTCATCAATGCAAGCAAACTGTTGGCTAATAGAATGGTGTTTGTAGCAAACACTCAATCTGAGTCATACCAAACTGTTAGTGTCATTCTACTCTACTGAAGTCATGAATTCATTTAACGAAGATACCTGTATTCATCATAGCTGCTTCTCTCTTTGCCTCCTGAAGAAGAGACGATATCATCAGTTAGAGAGCGTGAAGACAGATGAATTGACAGTGACGTATACACTCCTTTAGAAAATCATGAGCTGACTGGCCTATTTACATGCTAATCATTATATTCAGCGTGTACGTCCTACTAGCATAGCCTAATATTAGCTGCTGCTTGTAGAAGTGCTTATAGAGGTTAAAGCTTAGATTAGAATTATTTAGTTCATGTCAACATGGCAGTGTTTCCGAAACAGCGCTCAGTAGGCGAGATATGTAGCAAGATATACCCACTTATTCCTAGGGTCACGGGGGTCTGCTGGAGCCTATCCCAGCGCAAATAGGGCGAAAGGCAGGGGTACACCCTGGACAGGTCGTCAGTCCATGGCAGAGCCACACATAGACAAACAACCACACACACATACACTCACTCCTATGGGCAATTTAGAATTACCAATCAACCTAATGCACATGTTTTTGGACTGTGGGAGGAAACCGGAGTACCCGGAGTAAACCCACGCAGGCACGGGGAGAACAAGCCAACTCCACACAGAAAGGCCCCAGCCTGTTCGACCCCGGGATTTGAATCCAGGACCTTCTTGTTGTGAGGCAACAGTGCTAACCATGAAGCCACCGTGCTGCCTGCAAAATAATATGTATGACTGATTTTTTATTTCTTTTTTTTGCATTTTGATTACTCTCATTGCATGCTACAACAATCAACAGTCATAAAGAAACACACAGGATCAGGGATTCATCTGGGCAGGATGCGAATAACAGACACCTGACTTCAGCAGCAGAGCAGCTCAAATACTTAAGGTGAGAAGGTCTGTTTGCATGAAAACAGAGAACAGAAAGCAAGGCAGGGCCAGGGTCATGTGAGGATGAGGATGACGGAGACGTGGGAAACACTACTCTCGGCACCATCCTTAGCCATGGTGCAGAGGTATGGAGGACGGGCGCTGTGTGTAATTCGGACAGCAAATATTCCAGCACATACTCCAGCCAGTCAGGTATCTGTGTGAGTGTGTATGCATGCATTAACGTGTGTGTGAGACTCACCCAGGTCCATATTGCGTATGCGGGGGTTACACTGTTTGTGGCCCTTGCAACCTCGCAGCTCCATGAGTTGTACGTGCATTTGATTCAGAACGTGCCGATCCAGTGTGTTTACTGCGTTGATCAACTGGAAACACACAAACACACACTCTATTTGGATGAATCGCACTTTCATTAAATGAGCTATGATTAGCTAATACATCTTATCACATAATAGATGGTAGTTCAGTGGTTAGGGCATTGGCCTACTAATTAAGTGTGAATCCCAGGATGACCAATCTGCCACCAATGGGCCCCACCAATGGAGCCCAGAGCAAGACCCCCAAGCCTCAATTGCTCAGTTGTATATACGAGCTAAATGTAAGTCAGGATAAATGTAAATGTAAAATATATATGCAGCAAATTTGTCCTCAAAGTCAATGTGTTATAAGTAGGAAAAATTGGCAAGTGTAAGAATTTGAGGGCCAAATTATGATGGCTAGATGACTGGTTCAGAGCATCTCCAAAACTGCAGCTCTTGTGGGGTGTTCCCGGTCTGCAGTGGTCAGTATCTATCAAAAGTGGTCCATGGAAGGAACAGTGGTGAACTGGCGACAGGGTCAAGTGTGGCCAAGGCTCATTGATGCACATGGGGAGGGAAGGCTGGCCCGTGTGATCCGATCCAACAGACGAGCTACTGTTGCTCAGATTGCTGAAGAAGTTAATGCTGGTTCTGATAGAAAGGTCTCAGAATACACAGTGCATGATGGGTCAGGGCTGTTTTGGCAGCAAAGGCGGGACCAACAGAATATTAGGCATGTGGTCATAATGTTATGCCTGATTGGTGTATATTCTATAATTATATAATGGCTATATTAACAATAATTAATTATGCTGTTGTATGCCTAAGGAAAATGCTTGTTTGTCATTTAAATGAAATATCTGGCTTCACACTTAAAATATAACTAAATGCGAACATTTAAGAACAGGATGATACGATTTTTCTGCTTCCACCTTCCTTTTTATTTAGTGCCAAAATTCTGACCTGGTATGGATCTGTGTTGAGGTCAAAGTATTCCAGGAAGCCTGTAGCGAACTCGCAGAACAGGAAGTTATGCGTCTCATTGAGGGTCCTCATACACCAGTATGTGTTGTTGTTGGCGCTGGTGCAGGCGCAGAAAGGTCCCACTGTAAGCAACAAAGCATGGCCAATAAACGAGAGGTAAAAGCATTCAAGAATGAAAGCAGCAGGTGTGTGTGTGTATGCGTGCACTTGTGTGTGTGTGTGTGTGTGTGTGTGAGTGACATACAGGTCCAGAAGGGGGCAGTCTGCCAGTGCTGGTTATCATGTGTGAAGCAGGTGAGGCCTGGCATGCTGCATGTGTCATTGTTACGAAGACGCTTCAACATCTTCCTGAGCTTCTTCCTGCGCTTCTGCTCCGTCAGCAGCCATGCCTTCTTATCCTTCTCCTGCGCTTTCCTGCAGAGAGACCATGTTAAATCCGCTGATACGCACTCAAGCACACAAACACACACACACACATACACATGTGTTTGTTCACCTGAATGGGTGCACACTGTCTGATTTATATTTCCTCAGCTTACTTTTGAACTTAGACTTGTAGCTGAAACATATCCAAGGACAAGCATATTATTATTATTATTATTATTACTAGTAATGTTTATGCACTCAAACAAATGAAACAATATTTTAGCTTTTACATTTTATTTATGAATCATCAATACAAATCTTATCCCCCCAAAAATAAAGCCCTTAATGGCCGAGGTACAGGCGTAACTTTATGATTGACGGTGGTCACTCTTACATGTACTTGCTGCAGTCACAGTCTCCAGGCCTCACCCTCTTCAGGTGACCTCTGACCTCTCTCAGGTTCTTAATCTTCGTCTGCAGTGTCTCGATCTGAGCGGTGAGGATTTTATCTTCATCACAAAAATCTGCAGTTGTGTGCTAATGCTTGTGAAAAGTGACAGGGTACGTTAAATACACACGTTTTTGCCTACCTCGTGGTCGATGTGGAGTTTATGATCTTTCCATGCCTGCAGAGATTTGTACAATCCTACGTCGCACTTTACTGTATCGTTGGCCAGGATGGAACACCTGGAAATAAAACAGACATACACAGATCAGGCATAACATTATGACCACCTGCCTAATATTGTGTTGGTCCCCCTATTGCTGCCCAAAGAGCACTGACCCATCAAGGCATGAACTCCACTAGATCCCTGAAGGTGTGCTGTGGTATCTGGCACCAAGATGTCCTGTAAGTTGCACAGTGGGGCCTCCTCGGGCCTTCATGAGCCACATCTCACATCTTACAGGACTTAAATGATACTTTTGATAGATACTTACCACTGCAGACCGGGAACATCCCACAAGAGCTGCAGTTTTGGAGATGCTCTGATCCAGTGGTCTAGCTATCACAATTTGGCCCTTCATCAAACTCGCTCAAATCCTTATGCTTGTCCATTTTTCCTCCTTCTAACAGATCAACTTGTTGACTTACTAACCTAAGACATGTTAATTTGTTGTAATATAAGCCTTCCTGAACCAAAAAGAGGCGGAGCTTGGTGCCACAGTGAAGTCTGAAATACAGCACATCCCCATATTGCATATTGCAAATCCAAGCTCTTCTGCAAGATCTTTGGACTGATACGATTCGGTTATTATGCTGTAAATGCAGCAGTAAAACTAATAACACACAGACATATGGCGAGAAGACAATGACGTCACATTTAACACTATTAGAATCTCACGGAGTCCAGCAACTTTTTAAAGCAACTTTTATTTTTAAAACAATGCTATGCAAGAAGGAATTTCAGTTCTGACATCTTCAGTTCTGCCAAATATGCAGGCGTGAGTCTATGTAGGTCTTTCTATCTGGGTCATTGTGATCTGTCTGGGATTAATTAGCTAAGGAGACTGGAATTGTGGTTTCATCTTTTCTGACATTAGCTCTACCTTGCCAGTTTCACATTAATTCAAAGCCTGTCATATGAAAAGAAATCTGTAGAATGGCTTCCACACACACACACACACACACACACACACATGTAGCATCTCACCTGTGTGTGACTTTAATAGCTGAGGGCAATGCCAGGCTGTTGCTGGTCTGTGGCTCAGCAGTCGGACCCATCCCGCTGAACACCTCCTCTTCCTGTTGGGCGTGGCTCAGGTTCCTGCTGCTGACTGGTCTGTATTCACCATCCAGATCCACTGCATAGAGATCTCCATCTATCTCCACAGAAAGCGAGCGAGCATAGCGGTTCCTGGAGTAGCTTTTCAGCGTCTTCATTTCTGCCAAAGACATTGAGTGTGAGTGTGTAATCCAGGTCATTCTGTAACACTCATTAGCAGTGACGACTAGATCTGTGGTTTAATCTGGAAGGAATTCCACTTTCACGAGGATGTCATGGTTATCGTGAGTGCGAATATCCACAGGGGAATTTCTCAACATTCCAAGAAGCTGATGAAGCGTCTCTTGGGGAGTAATAAAACGTCTTCAAGTTCTAGAAGATAAATTCAGTCGCCCCACTCACTACTACTAGACATACAGGAATGAAGATAGAACCATCCATCCATCGTCTATACCCAATTTATTCCTATTCATGGTCACAGAGATCTGCTGGAGCCTATCCCAGCACACATTGGGCAAAAGGCAGGGGTACATCAGGGACAGGTCACGAGTCAATCACAGGGCCACATATAGACAGACAACCACACACACCTATCACATATTTTTTGGGATGTTTGTGGTAGGAAACCAGAGTAAACCCACGCAGGCATAGGGAGAACATGCAAACTCTACATAGAAAGGCCCCTGCCTGTTCAAACCTGGGATTTGAACCCAAGACCTTCTTGCTTTGAGGCAACAGTGCCAACCACTAAGCCACCATGCTGCCCATGTGCTGTCCTGTACTGCCCCCAGCTGCCCCTGGATAGGTCAGCTCGGTCAGTTTTCGGCAGGAAGGAATTAGTGCTATAATGAACTCAGAAACTATACTGACCTATTAGTTCTATACTGACCTATTAGTTCTTTCTGCTGTTGCAGAAAGAACATTATTAACATTTACATGATTTACTGTGATCCAGTGTCACCCAAATGAGGATGAGGTTCTCTTCTGAGCCTGGTTCTTCTCAAGGTTTCTTCCTCATATCATCTCAGGGAGTTTTTCCTCGACACCCTCACCTCAGGCTTGCTCATTAGGGATAAATGCTAGAGATAAATAGTAACTTACCTTTAAACCCTCATTTTATTTGTTTCTTTACTTCTGTGAAGCTGCTTTGAGACAATGTCCATCGTTAAAAGCGCTATACAAATAAACTGAATTGAAGCTACACTCTATCCACTAGGGGGCAAAGGAGTATTGCGGAGAGACATGCTACACAAGTCCACATCTCTCTCTCTCTCTCTCTCTCTCTCTCTCTGTACATCTCACATGACATTCAATTCTTTCTTGTAAAATCTGTTGTTTTGCCTTTGTAGTGCTGGGCCCATTACGCCACCGATAACCACATAAACCGTGAGATCTTCCATCTGACTCTCTCGACTGATACGAACTCCACTGCAGTCTGACAGTGAGGAGTGTGGAAATCTGTCTGCTCAATTTGTGAATATTCAATTCTGAATGAAATCATTAACAAAAGATGCCTAATTGAATTTAATGAAAGCCTTTGAATTCCTTTGAGACACAATTTCTTCTGTTTTTCTGTTGGTTTATCTCACTATTGCATGCTTGATTGCAAAACAGGCTTCTTTTAAAAAAATAAATAGAAGATCTTCCTCCTGTAAGAATAAAATTTTTGTATGCATGTATTTTTAAAAAAAATAAAAATAAAAAAGTATTGCCTTATGTGTGATTACTTAGGTGTATTTTTATACCATAAATTTCTTTCATTACTGCCTTCATTTCTTTCAATTATTTTTAATCAAGTGATGGGATGCCAGAGCATCTCAGAGCGCCATGCACACACACACACACACACACACATTCCCACACTCATTCACACCTAGTGGTAATTTATCATAGCCAGGCCACCTACCAGCATGTTTTTTGGCGGTGGGAGGAAACTGGGGAACTCGCTTGAGCACTCCAATAGAACAGCGGCTTGCGACTTTATTCAAATGATAGGAGTGATAATTTCCCATGCTTTGCCCTCACACTCTCATTATCTGTTTATTTTTGTTCTCACACTTGGTCCCATGCTACTCACACTTGATATGTTGTGATGAATTTAAACCTAATTGAAAAACTCTTCTTAAAGCCTCTGATGAGGTCTCTAAAAATAGATCTCTAAAAGGTTAGTGAGTGGCGCTGAATGATTTAAATGAGTTCTTTTTTAACAATTGATCCTGCCCCCCATTTACACCCCTGTACACCAAGCTCCACCCACCACAAATTATGGTGGGTTAATTGCACCTCAAGAATAAATTGACTGACAATCTATCTATCTATCTATCTATCTATCTATCTATCTATCTATCTATCTATCTATCTATCTATCTATCTATCTATCTATCTATCTATCTATCTATCTATCTATCTATCTGTCTATCTATTGGATCCCATTCAAAAATCTTTATAGAAGTGATCATTTTTTTTAAATAGGATAGAAACTAAAAGGAAGAATGCTGTACAAGTTTCTTACGGAATTCCTTTGCAGTTTATATATATATATATATATATATAAGATGGCTGTTGCATCAAAAATCATCATCATGCATGGACCACATGCATTTTTATGACATCATATAAAAAGCCTCTTATTTGTCAAATATGGATCAGAGAGTCATTACTCCTGGAGTTGTTTAAATCGTTTATAAAATCAGTTGCTGTTTTCCCCACAAAATGGACCCAATCTGGACAAGACTATGGATGTGATCTTTTGTTTGTATTCATTTACATATATCAGCAACCATTCTCTGTATGCCGCACCATGAAAGTAGCCTGTATCTGACCAAAATTCCATTATTATTATTATTACAAGCTAACTAATGGTGTAACGTGTGTGTCTGTGTGTGTGTGTGTGTGTAACAAAATTAATAATTCCCCCTTCACAAGTGCGAAGTAGGATAATCCCGATAGCATATAATTGCGAAGGCAGCATAATTGCTTACTTTTTTTGGACAGCAGAGTCTTTTTCTTCAGCGTGCTAAGCCTGTAGCTGCTGAAGTCACAGTCACAGCCATCAGGCTCCATGTTCACTTTAGCATTGGTGCTAATGGAGCGCTGGTAAAACTGGGGCTTTGTGCTGGACACTGGTTTCTTCACTGATGAAAGACTGGCCATGCCTTTGCACTTATATAGCCTCAGCTTCCCGGTGGAGTCTTCCACACACTGCCACTTCTACAGAGCAAGAGAGAGAGAGAGAGAGAGAGAGAGACAGGGGGGGTGGGGGGTGGTGGGGGTGAGACACAGGACATTCAAGGAAAACTGTGAACACTTGGGACACATGAATACTTAGCTTGCTTAAACAAGCACATATAAGTAGGCCTTTCCTCACAGTTTCTCTCTCTCTCTCTCTCTCTCTCATATATTACACACACCTCACTATTTTAAGCCAACACAACACACACACCTCCATTTTAGCTCTGTATGTGCTGAAAGCATTTTGTCACAGAGGATCCGTGTTTATATCACACCTCTGACACCGTGCAGGTGAAATGTGGCACCCGCGTACATTGTGTACACCCGTGTTTGTGCGTTTGTGTGTGTTTGTGCATGTGTACGTGGGTTCAGGTCGATTAAGTGGTGAGAATTGCCTCCCTGATCCCTGCCTGCTCTCTTTGTCATCTGTAATTACCATGCGATGCCAAGTTCTCCTTGTTAAAAGCCTCGTTAATGAAGAGCTTGAGTTGCGTGCTTTTCATCTTGCACGCTGGTGCTCGGGCTCTGTCAGGTCATTAAGAGCGAGACGATGCTATAAAAGCGCCAATATGATGCGTCGCACCAGCCAGCTGGAAACAAGAAGTGGGACTAAAAATGAGCATTGTGATACGCCGTGTCTTTGTTTTGGGATGATCCTCTACGCCAAAATAGATTCAGTGGGACGATTAAAGGTGCAGTTCATCATAGCAGTCACTCTGTCTTTTCTCACATATAGGGTCAACTCCGGAATTATTGGCACCCTTCACAAGTATACACCAATCAGGCATAACATTATGATCACCTGCCTAATAATATGTTGGTCCCTCTTTTGCTACATAAACAGTCCTGACCCATCGAGGCATGGACTCCACTAGATCCCTCAAGGTGTGTGCTGTGATATCTGGCACCAAGAGGTTAGCAGGAGATCCTTTAAGTCCTCTAAATTGCGCAGTGGGGCCTCCACGGGGCCTCCCAGGGCCCCACCTCGCATCTTAAAGGACTTAAAGGATACTTTTGATAGATCACTGCAGACCGGGAACACCCCACAAGAGCTGCAGTTTTGGAGATGCTGTGATCCAGTGGTCTAGCCATCACAATTTGGCTCTTCATCAAACTCACTTGAATCCTTACGCTTGTCCATTTTTCCTGCTTCTAACATCAACATTGAGGACAAAATGTTGACTTGCTGCCTAATATATCCCACCCACTAACAGGTGCCATGATAAGGAGATCATCCGTGAACATCAGTCAGTGTCCATGATCCGTGTAGATAAAAAACCCACATTCACTATGTGATATTTTAAGCATATAAAGGGAATGTGAATAGTTCATTCATTTATCATCAGCTTCATTGATATTTATTATTTATCATCGGCTTTGTCCTGATTTTAGTTGGAGTAAATCTGGTGTCTAAGCAGCTCCAGAGTCCAGGGTTTGAGCTCAGGTTATTTTCTGTGTGGAGTTTTGTGCATGATCCCTGTGACTGTGTGGGATCCCTGTGGCACTTTTCCTCCCACTTCCCATCAGTAGGTGGTGTGTGTGACACCCTGCCATGAACCGGCATCTCATCCAGCGTGTGTATCCGGAGATTTTGCCTCACACAGAGTCATCCTCCATAACCTCAGTGAACATGTGAACTAATGAAAGATTTTTCTCAAAACGTAGCTTCATCATTCATTTCAGATTTAAACCCTGTAACTAGCTCGAGTTTTTGTGTGTAATGTACTTTATACGACAATCTTTGCTCATTCTCTTGGAAGGAACCAATACTTTCGGGGCCTATAATATTCTACATTTTTCTTTACCACTATTACTAGGAATGTTATGAAATGAAAAACAGATAGATGTAAAATCCAAACCTAATTAAGTCTAATAATATTTAATCAGTTAAAATTTATAATTTTTTCGATTATAAATGTTTAGATTTTAAAAAAAATCTATCTATCTATCTATCTATCTATCTATCTATCTATCTATCTATCTATCTATCTATCTATCTATCTATCTATCTATCTATCTATCTATCTATCTATCTATCTATCTAGTCAGCCACATATACCATGTGGCTGATGGAGGCAGACCATTGTTCTGTAGACCCCTCAAAGTAACACTAATAATGTTAATAATAATGATAATAATCCCTACAATAACAGTATGGTTTCAGAACTTCGTACTGCGTCCCCCAAGTACAGGTTCAGGTTTTATACTAATTTACCACGCACTTTTCCAATACAAAGAAAATGGTCAGAGAGAAAGAAAAAAGAAAGGAAGAAAGATAAAGGACACTTTTGATGAAACTTGAAGGAGGAATAAAGACACTTGCTGTGTTGAACATGGCGCCAACTTCACAAGTTTGAGAAGGACATTTTGACAGGAAATGGAAAGATAAAACGCAGAGAGGATGCAGAGAAGGCAGGATGAGGAAAAGAGAGTGATTTATTGGGCGGGAGATGGAACGCTGTGGAGGATGAGAGCGGTCAGGTCCCTCACAGAGAGAAAAGGAGAGCTGGATATGTCAGGTGTGTTTGATCTGACAGCTCAAAGCTTTCTACCACTGTGCCTTCATTAGCCAGTGTGTGTGTGAAAGACAGAGAGAGAGAGAGAGAGAGAGAAATGATCTCACTGCAGGCCATCCATGAATACCTCCTGTCTTGTGGAGGCCCCACTGCGCAATTTAGAGGACTTAAAGGATCTCCTGCTAACCTCTCCTGCTAACCTCTAACCTCTTGGTGCCAAAAAACACGGAAGTAGGAGGTTTTTACATTCATGTGACTGTGTGGTCAGGTATGACGCTTGTCTGTGTGAGCAAGAGGTCAGATATGAAGCTCATTAGTGCAAGTTGGTGGTTAGATATTAAGCTCGCGGGCATGAGTAAGATGTCAAATATGAAGCGCATAACCACATGTGGGTGGTCAGATATGAAGGCCACAGGACAAAGCAAGACTGTGTTTATTAATTTGAACATGAATTGCTGTGCAGTGTGCATTCATTCATCCTTAGTAACTGCCTGGTCAGGGATATGGTGGCTTTCTTTACCCTGCTGGGTGTGTTATATTTTGGAAGCTAGAACTTTCAGTCCCTCATGTGTAGTAAACCAAACAGAACTACAATGAAGTCTGTGCCTCAGGTGTACATGGTTTTGGATAAAACAAATAATTAAAAATAGAACATGTATAATAATAAAAAATACATCATAGCATAACACTACAAGTAGCTCTGGGAGCAGAGCTGTGTCTATAGCAACGGCCAAACCATTTAAATCAATATTTCACGTTACTCAGTTATAATTTATATTATGGAGCACAATATATCATTTGGGCACTATGGGTTAGGTTCACAGAGCTGAAAGTCAGATATAAAGTATATGATATCCACAATTGTAGGCATGGAGAGCTTCTGCAGTCAAAATCATCAGACAGAAATACCTAATTAGCAGCGGTTTGGCACCCACAGCAGGGGAAAGTGCTTGTGTTGTGGGGCCGAATGAAAAATACAGCTTTTCTTGGTTATTCTCTTCCCCTGTCTCTTAAAGCCCCTGTGTTACAGACTGGGACATTTCCGAGCCAGAGTACTAGGGGGTGCTGTTCATCGTGGATGTCATATGTTCGTGTCTTGTATGTCTTCACCTGTGCTTAATTACTTTTAATGTGGTTTGCTATTTATACCCTTCCTCTTGCAGAGTCTTGGTTCACAAATGTCTGCTGTTGCATTCGTTTTTCTGTTATGTTTATTTAGGATAGTGCTTTTGTTTCCGTGACATGTCTGTGTTTCCAGGTATTTGTTTTTTTTTTTTTTCGTTAATTAACCAAGGATCGTTTTCATCCTTCGTATGGGTCTGGTTCTCTGAACCCATGACACCCTGTTTTGCTCTTGTGATGGGGCCACAGAAATATTAATTCTGTACTCTTGTATCTTCTACTCCAAAACAACATACCTCCATGTTATCCATGCCACTGTATAAAGGCAGGCATGCCTAGGTGCGAGTCCGTACCTGTCCGATCTGCTCGCAGGGTGTCTGGTACTCAGCACGCTGGCAAAGGTCTTTGACTCGCTGGTACTTGGGAAGGTAGTTCTCTTCTTGTGCCACGTCCTTTCCGTCATGCACTACTTTATGAAGTAGTTTACTGCCAAAGGAAGAAGGAAGAAGAACAAAAAATATTCAGGCCACTCAAAAGCAAGCAGAACGGTCTGATTCTCATCCCTATCTGGTACAGACTTAATTAGACAACTTTAAATAGGACCGAAAAAGAGTTAACTTGCCGACAGAGGTTTTGCTCAATAACTGTGACATTTCTTCGCACAATAAACTTATTTTATCTTTATAACGCTTCCTTAATACTGAGCATGAGTGATGGAATAATTGGGCCGTGTCCCAATCT
The DNA here is from genome assembly GCF_019097595.1 of Hemibagrus wyckioides. Taxonomy (NCBI): domain Eukaryota; kingdom Metazoa; phylum Chordata; class Actinopteri; order Siluriformes; family Bagridae; genus Hemibagrus; species Hemibagrus wyckioides. Next base: position 3,844,193 of record NC_080724.1, read on the forward strand.
GCATGCTATCCTACTGAACTGTATGTCACTGGTGTTATTAATATTTAGGCATACTTGTACATTCGTCGATTCGGGACGAAACCTTTTCTATAGAGAGGCTGAAACTTTCCCCAAAAATCTTTTTCTTTTAGGATCTTTTGTAAAATGGGTCATACAGATTAATAACACAGACATTTATTAAGCAGGCGCTTTATTGCCGACTCACCCTCTCTCCACCAGGAAGGAGTCCCTCCATACTTTCCCCTTCTTGTTGACCTGGAATCTGAGATGAGGAGAAAGGGCAGAAAATCAATTAGCTCTCATGGAAGCTGATCACTGCCACGTACCACTCGATTTCATCTCCTGTGCATGCCTAAACCTTCCAAACAATCACAACAGGTTTGGTCAGAGACTCAAAATTAATGGAGGGGCAAGCGGCAAGGGAAAAAGAGTAGAAAAACACCTCCAGGCCAAAATAGACTCAAGAACTGAAACGGCATTCCAGATTGATGAAAAACAAGAATGATGGAATCAAGGCACGTAAGAGAAATAACAGTATCCTGGGCTGCTTCTGACCTTCGTTTGCAGTTATGAGGTATCGATCATTGCTGAGCTGCTGTGATCTTTGCAGCACAGACAGATGAATGAATTGCTAGGGGGAGGAGAAAGCGAGTCAGCTAATGGTCTGCAATCCTTATGATGTTCGCTTTATCTTTCTGTCTTCTAGGCTTTAAACCTGGGCTCCTTATGCATGTTTTACGAGAGACTAGAGGTTGCTGATTCTACTAGTCATAGCTGACTTCTCCTATCTCTTATTCATTTATTCCTTCTACCGATCTCTATAAGGGGTTTTCGTCTGCATAATTCAATCTTTATTTGCTATCCAGTGAAAGGGCCACAAGCATATATACGAGCATGATTTATTTTCCATGATATTTGGCAACATCCTAAGTTAGTGTAGCAATATCTAACGTGTATGAGAAATCCTGAGTGGCAAAAGGCAATGTTAGTGCACTAGCTTTTGTCTTAAAGAGGAATTAAATTGCTTCAGATATTGAACCAAATCTCTACTAGGAATATGGCAGCAACCAGTTGGACTACATTTAATTGCAGCAGAGTTGATTAATCCCAGAAACCCAACTTGATCTCACGAACTTTTGTACAGTTGAAACCCAAAGTTTACATACACTTAGACTAAAGATCTTCACTCTCAGGTTTTTTTCACATTTCCAGACATTTCATGTTTTAAGTTAATTAGAGCGTCTAGACCAGGGGTGTCCAATCTTATCCGCAAAGGGCTGGTGTGGGTGCAGGTTTTCATTCCAACCGAGCAGAAACCACACCTGAGTCTACTCAAAGCCAAGATCCGTCGATTAGCCAGTTGGAATCAGGTGTAGCTTGTGCTTGGTTGGAATGAAAACCTGCACCCACACCGGCCCTTTCTGGATAAGACTGGACACCCCTGGTCTAGACTACTTTGTGTTTAAAATCATAGACTTGACCCAGCTTTAATTCATCCATCCATTTTCTATGCCCGCTTTATTCCTAATTAGTCACAGGGGTCTGCTGGAGCCTATCCCAGCACACACTGGGTGAAAGACAGGGGTACACTCTGGACAGGTCACCAGTCCATCACAGGGCCACATATAGACAGACAACCACACTCACTCCTATGGGCAATTTAGAATTACCAGTCAACCTAATGTACATGTTTTTGGATTGTGGGAGGAAACCGGAGTACCCGGAATAACTCCACACAGAAAGGCCTCTGCCTGTTCGAACCCAGGACCTTCTTGCTGTGAGGCAACAGTGCTAACCACTAAGCCACCGTGCTGCCCAGCTTCAATTCACTATAGCAGAAATACAGTGGCTCAAAGAATTATACCATGTTGCCCGTCTTTTTACACAGTCTGGAAGATTCCAGTAATTGATTTAATGATTTTCGAAGCTTGCGACTGGCCGACTGTCCTACATAATTAGGAATTAATTGAGCGCGCACCTGCGGCTGTATTTACAGACAGTGACTTGATGCCATGAGGAAAGCCAGGCACGTCAGCCAAGATCTCATTCCAGTAGGAGCAATTCCCAAATAATTTAACCACCAGTATCTGTACAAACAATTACATGCAACTATATATGCAATAATCGAGGGCTCTGAGTATCTGAATGTCTTTCACGTGAGCCGTTCACCGTCACTGTGGAGTGTGACATGAACCAAGAAATTTTTTACTCCTGAATTGTGATGTGCTGTACCTGTTGATATGTCTGTCAGTGTCAAGCAGTTTGAGGATGGATTTTCCGTCCATGTCTGGAGGAACATCGAGCCCGGCGATGTCCAGAATGGTAGGGGCCAGGTCGATGTTCAGGACAATGTGCGGGTTGCTGAGAAAAGTCAAAGATGTTAGAAAAGGATTAAAACTTGAGCTTGGAGCATTAAGGCAGACAGAAAGGAAAGTCAGAGTATATAATACTGAAACAAACCAACAATTCCTTTTCCACTGCCTACTCTTAATGAGAAAGCGCTACTGAATGGGATTTTTAATAAACTTCGGGTTGTAAATTGATTGCACGCAGCAAACCTTTAGCTATTATTCTACGCGCAAACATTGGCCTTGTCTTCAGAGCAGAAATCCAAACCCTAACCTTCAGTCTTTCTCCTTCTGCTTTAAACACCCTAACCTTCAGTCTTTCTCCTTCTGCTTTAAACACACAACCATCAGTGCCCCTCTTTTTCCTGAACTTAGTGATACACAAGTCTGGTCTGAGGTCATAAAGATTCTCATAAAGATTCTCTCTCTGTCCCACAGGTCTCATGAGATTCCCATTCTCCAGTTTACTGCACAGCAGCATAGCGCTGCAAACACTGCTGCTTTTAAACATTAAATAGAGACAGAGAGATCTTTGTCCAACATAATCACTAAAGAAATAAATATTTATCTCCACCCCCGAAAGAAAAAACAGGTTTTTATATAATCTTTTATTGACAGACCACCTGTTCCTTTCTGGCTGATTTTTATTAAAGTACATTTTCTTGGATGCTTGAAAATAGAGAGAGAGAGACAAAAAGACACACACACACACACACACACACACTTACATGGTCCCTCCCTCCACACTGGGGCCTCGTATATAGAAAGGAACCCGTATATCGAACTCATAAGGCATGGATTTGCCCTTGACCAATCCAAACTGCCCGATGTGGTAGCCATGATCAGATGTGTAGATAACATATGTGTTGTCCAACTCGCCAGTGTCCACAAGCATATTGTAAATCTGCAGGAAATAAAGGAAATAACATTATATAGTGACATTGACAAATGTAATACAACCCAGCTGGGCTTTACATGGCTCACACAGTGCTCCACAGGCAATTAATAAAACCGTGAAATTCTCAGTCATTGCTGAACTCTATAGAATGAACAGAATGGGCTCTCAAACATTTCTCAGAGCCTTTTAACTGTAAAATAAATTTCTCTGACCTACTCAGGTCACTTTTATGAACTAACCCACTGAATACGAATATGAGGCCATTATGTAAAAGTAGACTCCGATAATCTATCGAAGCTTGTGTGCTATTTATTCCTGAACTTTCCGCAGACAGAACGCATTAAGCCCAAATTGGCATAGTTTATTTTTGAAGGTCAGATTATTGAATTTAAGGCTAATAACCTTAAAACGCAATAATAAATCGAATAACTACGATACGGGTGGACTGCAATTTCCACTGCTGTAACACAATTTAAACAAAATCACAAACCTATGTCTATGCTTCTTCATGGACCCCAGTTGGTCTCCAAAGCTCATGCATGTAACTTATTCCCCAAACAAAACAACAAAACAAGTCTCCTGCAGTTTATATAATAAACAGTGCTTTCTTGACCCTTTATGTAGCTTCAAGGTAAAAGATTGAATATATTTTCTTCCTGAAAAAAAAAAACTAGCCTGATTAGCTTCTTCAACCGCTCCAAGTGGGTCTTGAACCCGGGTCTGTGATGTGGGAGGCAGGTATACTAACAAGGAGGCTAAAGACTGTAGCCACTAGCATCAGTCGCTAGTGCTCCTCATGAGATCAGGGGAGTGAGGTTTACCTGCACAGCACCTACCACTGGCCTCCCACTGTCCTCCGTTACAATCACCGCCCTAAACCTCACTCCCATCCGGGTCACGGCACCAATGTAATGTCCCTGGGTCCTACTTGCAACCGCTCCAAGTGGGTCTCCGGTGTGGAAGGTGGGCGCACTAACAAAGAGGCTAAAGACTGCAGCTACTAGCACACCAGTGCACCTTTTTGAGATCAGGGGAGTGAGGTTGACCTGCACAGCAATTACCTCTGTTACACAAGATCTTGCTTACCTTCTCCACACTGTCATCCACAGACAGCAGCGTCTGCAGCCTCTTCCTCTGCAGCATGTTGGTGAACTCCATGTGGATGGGTTTCATCGGACCAGTGTAACGCATGATCCAGTGCTTGTCCGGGTTTGGAGCATAATTATAACTGGGAGTACTGGAAAGAAAAGAGGATGATCATGCCGTTAAGAAACATGCATGATAAAATAAATGATTTTTACCAGGGATTGACGTGTAGTATAATGACTTTACATAGAGTTATAAAACTCTATGTAAATGAAAGATTACTTTTAAAATAATTCAGATTTTGTTCAGGCATTTTTAAGAATAAGAAGGACAAATAAATGCAGTACAAAATGCCTGGTCTTTGTAAATGTGTTGCTCCATTTGTTATTCAGTCTCACACTTGTACAAAGGTGTAAAGAGGATTCAGGTGTCTATTTCATCTCTATTACTGAGCTGAAGATAAGATTCATGTAACATTTGTGTTGACGCCAAAGCAGCAGGGCATTAAGCTGGTGTGGGTTTTATAAACTCTTATGAGCTACCACTTAGTTAGGTTTCTGTGGATTTTTCCGAGCAGATTGAATTGCTGTGTCACTCTCTCTGTCTCTATCTGTCTCTCGCTTCCATTTCCAGTTTTCTAGGAATTTCATACAAACTGAACCTCAAATCTCATCTATCTGCCAGTAAAAGAGCCAGACAACACTCCTGATGTTTCAATCCACGCTGTGTGTATGTGTATATATACACCGACCTGGCATATCATTATGACCAACTGCCTAATATTGTGTTGGTCCCTGTCATGCACTGTGTATTCTGACACCTTTCTATCAGAACCAGCATTAACTTCTTTAGAAATTTGAGCAACAGTAGCTTGTCTGTTTGGATCGGATCACATGGGCCAGCCTTCACTTGACTGCCCATGATCCTGTTGCCGGTTCACCACTGTTCCTTCCTTGGACCACTTTTGATAGATACTGACCACTGCAGACCGGGAACACCCCACAAGAGCTGCAGTTTTGGAGATGCTCTGATCCAGTGGGCTAGCCATCACAGTCTGGCCCTTCGTCAAACTCGCTCAAATCCTTACGCTTGCTCATTTTTCCCTGGGGTACGACGAAGGCTGGCCCATATGATTTGGTAGCAAAAGGGGGACCAGCACAATGTTAGGCAGGTGGTCATAATGTTATGCCTATATATATAAATATGTATGTGTGTGTGTGTGCGTATTAGGCATAACATTATGACCACTTACAGGTGACATGAATATATATAAATTAGTAAAATACTAGGTTTAAGAACCATATATTTATTTTTATTTAATCATGTAAAAAGACATAGTTGGATTTGACTAGATTTTAAATATTTGAAGTTGCTAAATTGTTTTTTTTTTTTTTTTTTTCAGAGAAGATAAGTGTGTGAATTGAGTAGTGAAGTTTACATCGGTATTGCATCACACGGTGGCACAGCGTAATTACGACCACGGCACACACGCAGAAAGCATACAGTATTATGCATAGTGTAAAGCAGTGTAACTAAAAAATATTGGGTTTTTCCTGTTTAAAACATTCTTCCCAGTGTAGCAGTGAGGTTACTGTCCTTCGTTATGTCATGGCTCTGTCCTGTAAGCTAGAGGAAATCATCTACCCCCCCCACCTTTGTCTCTCTTCTCATTTCCATTAAGTGCTGTTTCTACGCTGCTGTTAAACTCAGACAGTCACAAAGCAGCTGTAAAGACATGTCCACGTAGATTACAGAGTTTCCCCTTGTTTATGTAAAAGTTCAGTGCAAGGTCTTTTTTCCTTCATCTTTTTAATTCTTTTTTATTTATCTTTTTTTTTTATCCTTCATCCCTCTCATTTGCACTTTCTATGGCCCTCATCTACTTTACTACTCCATGTATAATCCTTTTAATCTTCTCTCTCTCTCTCTCTCTCTCTGTATCTCCCCATCTCTCTCTGTTTGCCTCTTTCTCTCTCTCTCTCTCTCTCTCTCTCTCACTCTGTCTATCACTCACCCTACCTCTCTCTCAGTCTCTCTCTCTCTGCCTCTCTCTCTCTCTTTGTTTCTCTCTCTCTGTATCTCCCCATCTCTCTCTGTTTGCCTCTCTCTCTTCTGTCTCTCTGTCTCTCTCTCTTTCTCTGTCTATCACTCACCCTACCTCTCTCTCACTCTCTCTGCCTCTCTCTCTCTCTTCTGTCTCTCTCTCTTTGTTTCTCTCTCTCTCTCTGTATCTCCCCATCTCTCTCTGTTTGCCTCTCTCTCTCTCTCTTTCTCTCTCTCTCTGTTTGCCCGCTTGCTTATTCATGTAATAAAAAAAAAAGGTTGTGATTGCTTTGACACCCCCCCCAACACACACACACTTCTTGTTGTAGTGAAGGACGTGAGGGTCGCTGTCATGAGAAGAGTGAGGGATCTGACCCAGGAAATAAAGAGCGGGGGGAAATGAGTGGATGTTCGCCGGAAAGCTGCAGGGATCCGGAGAGCTTTTTTTTCCTGTGCACTGCTCCAGTCTGAGAGCAAAAAGAAGTTTAATCCGATACACGAGGACTGGGGGGCAAAGTAGGCTCCCTACGTAGGGGCAAAGAGAAGGGGCAGAAGATCTCAGAGGGGAATTTCATGCTAGTGGGAGGTTATTAGAGCGGACAGCGGAGCGGACAGAAGGAGACCGGTGGGAGTTTCTCCGATTCTTCATGGAGTATTAAAGCAAAATGTGGGAAGTGGATTGTCTGGGGCTGAGGAAGTACTTTAGGGCTCTGGCGTGTTCCAATTCTTGCAGCTATTAGAGAACAAGGGGTTTGGAAACCAACACACAGTGACACACACACACACACTGCCACACACACACACAGCCACACACACACACACACACCAAACTGACACACAGTGACACACACTCACACATATTGATACACACCAACACACACACATACGCACCCACATGCACACACACACAAACACACACATGCTGACAAACACCAACACGCATGCACGCCCAATGACACACAACAAAACACACACATAATGATACACACCAACACACACACAAATAGACACACACACATAATGACAAACACACACACACACACTTCCAAACACACACGTATGCAAACACACTGACACACACCAAAACACAAACGAACTGACACAATGACACCAACACATAGACACACACACATAATGACAAACACACATACACACACACACACACACTGCCACACATGACACACACCCAAACACACACATGCTAACACACACCAACACACACACACACTGCCACACATGACACACACCTAAACACACACATGCTAACACACACCAACACACACACGCACTGCCACACATGACACACACCTAAACACACACATGCTAACACACACCAACACACACACACACTGCCACACATGACACACACCTAAACACACACATGCTAACACACACCAACACACACACACGCAGACTGACACACACCAAAACAGACACACACACATTAACACACACATTGCCCCACACACACACATGCACACGACATACACCAAAACACACAGGGTTTACAGTGTGACTGAGTGTCTTTCCTCTTCCTCCAGTCTCTTTCCTCTTCCTCCAGTCTCTTTTCTCTTCCTCCAGTCTCTTTCCTCTTCCTCCAGTCTCTTTCCTCTTCCTCCAGTCTCTTTTATCTTCCACCAGTCTCTTTCTTTTTCCTCCAGTCTCTTTCCTCTTCCTCCAGTCTCTTTTATCTTCCACCAGTCTCTTTCTTTTTCCTCCAGTCTCTTTCCTCTTCCTCTAGTCTCTTTCCTCTTCCTTCAGTCTTTTTCCTCTTCCCCCAGTCTCTTTCCTCTTCCTCCACTCTCTTTCATCTTCCTCCACTCTCTTTCATCTTCCTCCAGTCTCTTTCCTCTTCCTCTTGTCTCTTTCCTCTTCCTCCAGTCTCTTTCCCCTTCCTCCAGTCTCTTTCTTCTTCTTCCAGTCTCTTTCCTCAGTCTTCTTCATTAGGGTTCGTAATCTTCATCCTTCATCTTCATCACAAAGCTGCTTTTTGACATGCTACACAAATCACACTGAATCCAGTTGAATTGGGAAAGAGGAAGCATCTGGCATTTTGTCATTATTTGACAAACGGTGAGTTGGGAACAATTAGAAGAATTAGAAGGAAGTCCCACATGACAGCGGCAGAGAGAGGAAGAAATGGAATGGAATGGAGGATCAATAAGGGTAAAGCTCACGAGCACATAAGGACATAAATTCACACATGACCACATGACTACACACACACACACACACACGTGTCATCTGCCACTTGGGGCTGTTAATGGACGATCTAGTTGAACAGTAAAGTGTAGTAACGAATTGTAATGACTTTTCTATGACATGCTAAAGTGGCCAATTACAGTGTGTGCGTGTGTGTGTGTGTGTGTGTGTTTGGGTGTGTGAATATGTGGCTGTGTGTGTGTGTGTGCATGTCTGTGTGTGTTTGTGTGTCTCACTGTGTGTCAGTTTCCAAACCCCTTGTTCTCTAATAGCTGCAAGAACTGGAACACGCCAGAGCCCTAAAGTACTTCCTCACAGTGACATCTGCTCACACATAATGACACACACACACACACACACACTCAAATGGATCAGAGCATCTCCAAAACTGCAGCTCTTGTGGGGTGTTCCAGTCTGCAGTGGTCACTATCTATCAAAAGTGGTCCATGGAAGGGACAGTGGTGAACTGGCGACAGGGTCATGGACGGCCAAGGCTCACTGATGCACGTGGGGAGTGAAGGCTGGCCCGTGTGATCCGATCCAACAGACGAGCTACTGTTTCTCAAATTGCTGAAGAAGTTAATGCTGGGTCTGACAGAAAGGTGTCACAGTACATGACGGGTCAGGGCTGTTTTGGCAGCAAAAGGAGGACCAACACAATATTAGGCAGGTGGTCATAATGTTATGCCTTTATTTCAACTTTACTGAAATTAACAGACACCTCAAAGTATTTCCCTTAAGTGACTCAAATCTTTTGATGCTAAAATTCATTCTCATTTGTTCAGTAACTCTTTCTGTCACTCACATCATTACACTGCTCCAGTGAGTGTCTTTTTAGATTTTATGAGTAAATCATTGTTTCATTCACTCATACATTTAATATTATGACTTATTAAAATTGCCATGTCCAATCTACAAATGGGGACGTGAAGACGTGATTTAGAAAAAAAAAAAGTTTTTTTTACATACACTATATTGCCAAAAGTTTTGGGACACCCCTCCAAATCATTGAGTTCAGGTGTACTTTTTCAGGAGTTTTCACTTAATTCCAGTGAAAGGAACTCTTAATGCTTCAGCTTCATACCAAGACATTTTGGACAATTTCATGCTTCCAACTTTGTGGGAACAGTTTGGGGATGACCCCTTCCTGTTCCAACATGACTGCACACAATCAAGGTCCATAAAGACACGGATGAGTGAGTTTGGTGTGGAGGAACTTGACTGGCCTGCACAGAGTCCTGACCTCAACCCCATAGAACACCTTTGGGATGAATTAGAGCGGAGACTGCTAGCCAGACCTTCTCATCCAACATCAGTGCCTGACCTCACAAATGCGCTTCTAGTGGAATGGTCAAAAATTCCCATAAACCTTGTGGAAAGCCTTCCCAGGAGAGTTGAAGTTGTTATAGCTGCAAAGGGCTGGACAACTCCATATTACTTTCATGTTCATGTAAAACTAGACGTCCCAAAACCTTTGGCGATATAGTGTAGATAGATAGTCACATACATTTGAAGGGCTTGTACATATCGAGGAGGCATCCTGTTTCATCGACAGACCACAACATGCCTTTCTTGTCGGCATGAAATTCGAAACAGGAAGCCACATGACAAACTGAACCTTGTTTTTCCCCCCACACAACTTCAGAAGTGGATCACTTACAGATCCCAGACTACCGTTTTCAAATGGGGCCGTTTTCAGATCAGTACTCCGGACCACACATGAGATCCGAGGTGGAAATTCCAGCGCCAACGGCTCAGGTTCAAAATTCACTGCGAGCTCGAATCGTATCCTGCATCACATCGAATAGAAGCTCTTATTGTGTGTTCTGCTTTATGTTCTTTGCAATATCAGGACTTTGGTTGCGTGCATAGATGTGAAGACTACACACACACACACACACACACATACATGCATGCACATACAGCAATAATTGATAGGAATCCGTGTCATGACATCAAGCAGCTGTTGAATGATGCATCGTCTCCACTGTCCTTTGTCCGTGCTTATTTTTTTCCCACACAAGAAGCACTTCAGACTCGTAGAAGAGCTAACTGTTTCTCAGTGACATTTCCCTGGGCCCTGTCTCTCTTTTTTCCCCTCTCTGCTTGGCCTGTCACTAACTCATTTTCTTGCTGTCTATGCACTCATTTTCTCCTTTAACAAAGAAACAGCTTTCTCTCGTGCTCTCCGAGTGGATATACTTGTTTTCGGCCCACGTACACATTTGTTTTCTGCTCACTGCTGTCAGATGTCTCTTTCCTTTTTTTTCCAGCTATCTCATACACACACACACACACACACACATGCATATATTCGGCTCGTGCTTAAGTCCTGCCAGCGGGTGCTGCCATTGTTTTTGCCATGGCTGGATTAACAGCCCCATCTGTAACCCACAGCTGATCCAAACCTCCAGCTCTCTTGTCCTACAGTTCGGACTGACATTATAAAAACCTCCTACTCCCGGCCACCTTCTCAGCAATCTGTGCGCTATTTCCTTTGTCACTGAAAAAAAAGCCATGTTAGAGTACTGATTGTGGGACTACTGCAACTACGATTATTATTACTACACATACATCGTAGGTACACTATATGTACAGCTAAATACAGACAGGTGAAATATTTAAAAGGGAAAAATGGCCTGATTTATTAAGATCCCAAATGATTCGTGTGTTACTTGTGTATGTTGTCTGCGTGATCTCTAAACATGAAAACTGATACTGGAAAAAAAAAAAATCAATCCCTGTGCATCGTTTATGTTCTGATTATTCCTTATTCCCTAAGGTTTCCTCTATTAGCATTTTTTTATTAGCATTATTAGCATTTTTATTGTGTTGTGTCCCCGCATTTTGTGTTCTGCCTGTAACTATACAGGATATGTCTTTTGTCTTTCTTAGGAGAACGCTGGACAGGCTGTGACCAGGAGACAGAGCCACTTGAGGACTATAACACCGTGACAGGTCTGCCGTTACATCTGTCAGCTTGTGACAGCAAGGAATTAGTGTCTATAATGAACTCAGAAACTTCACTAACCCTAGGACATTATTTATTTACATTATTTACTGTCCAGTGTCACCCAAATGAGGATCTGAACCTGGTTCCATTCAAGGTTTCTTCCTCAGATCATCTCAGGGAGTTTTTCCAGTTTTGCCACCGTCACCACAGGCTTCTCATTAGGCATAAAATAGAGATAAAATAGTTTAATCATTTAATTTAATTAATTTTTTTCTCCTTTCTCTATTTCTCTACTTTTGTAAAAGCTGCCTTGAGACAATGTCCATTGTAAAAGGCGCTATAAAAATAAATAAATAAATAAATAAATAAATAAATAAATAAATAAATAAATAAATAAATAAATAGTTAGTATAGGTTTGAATTAAAAAAAAAAAAGTAAATAAAAATAAAATAAAAATGAATGTTACATGCAGTCATAAGAAACAGCATATGCATTTATTTATTTATTTATTTATTTATTTTGCATGTGTTGATTGTTCTTGATAGCGATTCAGTTCTCAGTCTCGCAGAACAAGATTGAAACAAGGTTTCTGAAACGTACCGCTTAAAGGTGATAAGACGTGTCAAAACACAATCCAAAAAAAATGAGTCTGGGTTCATACTGTACATGTGAATGACAAGCTTTTCACAGGAAGCGTGTTGGCATAGCGCCTTGTGGTGAAGACATAATTTTAAGAAACTTTTGATCCTTCGGAGATGGGAAGGTGTAATCCTGATAAACCGTCTCATTCTTCTGAGTTAAAGTATGCCTCGAACTGGCAGAAACGACTTTTTTGGTTTGTTTTTATTTGTGCTAATCGAATCTTTAAAGCAAATGAATCGCTCTCCTTCACTTCCATGTACTGACATATTTTGCGTTCAACTGAGTCATGCCCTTATAAAACATGCAACCGTTTTTTGGCAGCTTTTTCCTGCTTGAACTGCAGTAGCATGCATGCAGGCTGCGAAGGAGCATGCCATCGGCTGGAAGTATTTAAAACGAATACTTTGAGTTTGACTGAAATCCATAGACCGACTGATTCTGAACAAACTGCTAATTGTCATTTGTAAATAAAAATGAAGGATCTGGTACAAACAAACTTAATGAGCGAAGAAGAATCTGCTGACTCACTGTCGTTGGCTCGGCTGTTATATACATGAATGTTCGTACCCTTTCAAACAGAAAGAGAAAAATAAATCTGAAAAGTGTGTAGCACTAAAACAAGCCTTTGTTGGGTTACGTTGTTTATAGCGTAATCTGCTACACACGAAAGCCTAAAAATGACTGTTGGTTATTTTTTGGTTTATACTTCCTCATACACATACACTATATTGCCAAAAGTTTTGGGACATCTGCTTTTACATGCACATGAATTTAATATGGAGTTAGTCCACCTTTTGCAGCTGTTACAGCTTCAACTCTTCTAGGAAGGCTTTCCACAAGGTTTAGGAGTGTGTTTATTTTTGACCGTTCCTTGAGAAGTGCATTTGTGAGGTCAGGCACTGATGTTGGACGAGAAGGCCTGGCTCACAGTCTCCACTCTAATTCATCCCAAAGGTGTTCTATCGGGTTGAGGTCAGGACTCAGACCTTGCTTTGACCTTGCTTTGGTCACTGGTGTGCAGTCATGTTGGAACAGGAAGGGGTCATCCCCAAACTGTTCCCACAAAGTTGGGAGCATGAAATTGTCCAAAACGTCTTGGTATGAAGCTGAAGTATTAAGAGTTCCTTGATTGAATGAGTTCCTTTCACTGGAGCTAAGGGTCGAGCCCAACCCCTAAAAAACACCACTTGAATTCAATGATTTGGAGAGATGTTCCAAAACTTTTGGAAATATAGTCTATCTATCTATCTATCTATCTATCTATCTATCTATCTATCTATCTATCTATCTATCTATCTATCCAACCTCTGTACCGCTTATCCTACACTGGGTCACAGAAAGCCTGTAGTCTATCCTAGTGGATTCTGGGATACACACATATTCACACTACAAGCAATTTAGAGATGCTGATCAGCCAACAGATGTCTTTAGACTGGGAGACAAACCAAAGTACCCCCCAAAAGGAGAACATGCAGAAGGCAGGAATCGAACCCTCAACCGCAAAAACATGAGGCAAATACTCTATCTTCTAAGTCTAAACTGCTGAATGATTTTTGTGGTGCACAGTTTCAGCAGAGAAGATTCACACTGCTGTTCTGAATGAAACCTAAGACCAGTCAATAATACAGTAATAAAATAAAATAATGACAATAAATGGAGTAGCTTTTCCCTAATATAAAAAAAAGCGCATCAGCAGAACCGGTACAAGAAATTACATTAAAAACTCTTCCCACAGTTCAGAAGCAATCTGTCTGTGTGACACTTCACATTCCTTAAATGTGCCCCAAATCGATCCTGAGTACAGACTCGGGCCAAGCATTCGGGTGAGGTGAAAATAAAAAGTTTCCACCAACTGACCAGAAAGAAATGGAATAATAATTGTATAATGTACAGACAGAGAGAGAGAGAGAGAATGACAGAGAATGAGAAAGAGAGAGAGAGAGAGAGTCAGAGAAAGAGAGAGAGAGAGAAAGAGAGAGAGAGAGAGAGAGAGAGAGAGTGAGAGAGAGAGAGCTCTCACTACACATAATTCTAGAGAACTCAGAGTACTCAGGAGCGATCCACTCAAAGCCTTCATTCAAACTATGATTGATCCACTTCTTACAAGCAAACGAAGCAAAACTCACAGCTGACCACACGGAACCTCATACCACAAGAGCGGTCAATCATCTTAACGCGTAATAATGCAACAGTGCCGTGAACATCAGTTCAGGGAACCCTTTTTGTTTTTCATCATTGCTCCGACTCACATGTGTTGGGATGCGTTGGGGAAGGCGGTGGAGTACTGCGGCGCCGCGTTCTCCGGGCCGTGGGGCGCGGCGTGACTGATCACCATCATCACTGGCCTGTGAGGATAGATTTTCTTGGACATGCGGAAATAACTGACGCTGTCGTTGGTTATCAGGTCTGTCAGATAGTCCTGAGGAAAAGAGAAGGGTGTTATTGATGGCTTGTTCGAAAATGCCATGATTTTGTATACTTTTGATGCTCAAACCTTCTCAAGAACATAATGCTGGGTTGGAACTCCACAAATACCTGGCTGATGTATTTACTTCAGCTGAATGGGTAGAAAATAACAGTGGAATGTTTCAGTGCTGTATGTAGCGGTCCAAAATATGAGTTTATTGCAATGCAATTATTTTCAGTTAAAAGCCTACGACAAAATGTCTCCTTCCTCTAATACCACTGTCAGTAATTTGCCCGTGCTGAAAATGTTTTATTTACTAAAGTACACACAAGTCAACACACCATTATTCATTTCAAGGTCTATTTAATTTTGTCTGGAAAATTAGTCTGTTTCTGCTTTTAACTACTTCAGTAACAAGCTGATAAGACTAAAACAAACAGCGTTTCAGGCGTCACCATATCAACAATTACACACATTTTTACAATCCCTTTATGCAGAACTTTCACTGGACAAAATCCCTGAGTATGCTGCTATTATGTAAATACGACCAGATTTGAATGAATGTATAAAGCTATGGATTGAGGGCCTTGTTCTTAAATGCAGTTTGGTGGACCTGGGATTTGAACTTACAACCTCCTGAAGAGCAAGCCAACACCTTAACTGCTAAGCTACCAAAATAGTGGGGTTTCTTAGAAGTAGTAGTCATTTTCTTAGAAAAATAAATATTTGTAAACTTTTTAACCACAAAAGCTCGACTAGCACTAACTCTGGGACGTCAAGTTGAGTTGAATGGATTTCCGCCATTTTGGGACTCGGCCATCTTGAATCGTGTTTAAGATTCTGTATCGTTACGAAAATCAGTAAGTATCGTTGTCTTGCTCCATCTTCGTTTAAAGTGCCTACACATTTGTGAAATAATACACTATAATATCACTAATAATACACGCATGCACTTACAACTCTTCAGTTTAGAGTATATAGAATTGTCTGGAATTAACTGAGTAATATTTGTAATTTTCTTCCCCATTAACTGTTATTTAAAAAGCTTCTTAGTTTATGATAAACAAGGTTGTACGAAGATGTAAAAGCAAGCGCTTTTTATAAAGAGTCTGAACAGCTGGGCCATGTCTGAGTTAAGGGCTGAGACATCTGGCAAGTCTCCACGAGGAAAGAGAAAGCAGGTTTGTGTGAAAAACAGGAGGAGTGAAAGAAAGATTACACACTTTTTTTTATACACGTTTTTAAGCAAGAGACAGTGATAATCCTGATCCACAGACAAATCTGACATATGTATATACATAAAAGGTTGAAACCTTTACACCAGGTACAATAAAACAGATTCGTTTCACTAAATCATCATCATCATCATCATCTAGTATTAAAGGCATTACTCACTTAAAAAAATCTTTTATTTATATACACACCTGCGAGTAGTCGAATCCATGTTTCTCCCGGATGCCGTTCCTGCAGATGGTGTAGTTGTAGAAGCGGGAGTTCTTCACCATCCCCACCCACTCTCTCCAACCAGGGGGAATGTAGCTGCCATTATACTCATTCAGATATTTCCCAAAAAATGCTGCACACACACACACACACACACACAAGTCTGGTTTAGAATATTTGTGCCTGTTTGTCGATTTATTCGGCTCTCTTTATGATTAAAATTCCCATGAGCAGAGAGCTGATTCAGGCATCCAGTGCCACTAACTTTCACTCCAGCAATTATTTGATTAGTGAGACTCATTAAAATCCTGACTCTATTGTTCTGTACAAGATATTTGCTAAATCTCGACACTAAATTAAGGGTTTGAATCTTACCACATCACAGGATTCAATATCAGGCTGACAATACTTAATTAATAATAAACAAATATCCCGATTCTTAATTTGTCCAGCAGACAGGGATTTTTATTTATTTATTAATTTATTTATTTATTTATTTATTTATTATTTATTTATCTATCTATTCATTTATTTATTGTTTAAAAAATTTATTAATTTATTATTTATAATGTCCTCATGGAAATCCAATTGTCGCTTACGAAACATTTTTTTTTAATCTATCATAAAAAACTCTAGCTTAATGTTTTATTCAAATTATTTAAAAAATATAAACATGGATCCTCCCAAGGAGAATTGGTTAGATTTTCTCTTCCCGACTGAAATCTGTCTTCTCCTTTAACAAGACTCCGTTTTGTTCGTTTTCTCGCCGTAAAATTTGTTATTATTTGTTTGTGGCGAACTTTCAGACACAAAGATACGCCTATGAATCTAAATGGACTCCTATTACCAAACCCATCAACTGTCACATTTACCTCCACGGCTCAGTTAATGAAAATAAATAAATAAATAAATAAATAAAAAGTTTCCCATTAACAGCTATTCATTTTGCTCAGTGTAACCTTTCCACTTGACTGATTTCCATTTACACTCTAATACAAATGGAATTCAGTGTTGCTTTCAGGTGGAGTCTCAACTGATGAGCAGAGCTGAGGCAAATATTTCAACTTTAACTGGTGCAGAGACGCTTAACCCTTTAAACACCTAGCTTATTAAAGGTAGGCACCCTTTAACTGGTGCAGAGATGCTTAACCCTTTAAACACCTAGCTTATTAAAGGTAGGCACCCTTTAACTGGTGCAGAGATGCTTAACCCTTTAAACACCTAGCTTATTATACTCAGGACCCTTTAACTGGTGCAGAGATGCTTAACCCTTTAAACTCCTAGCTTATTATACTCAGGACCCTTTAACTGGTGCAGAGACGCTTAACCCTTTAAACACCTAGCTTATTATACTCAGGACCCTTTAACTGGTGCAGAGACGCTTAACCCTTTAAACACCTAGCTTATTATACTCAGGACACTTTAACTGGTGCAGAGATGCTTAACCCTTTAAACACCTAGCTTATTAAAGGTAGGCACCCTTTAACTGGTGCAGAGACGCTTAACCCTTTAAACACCTAGCTTATTATACTCAGGACACTTTAACTGGTGCAGAGACGCTTAACCCTTTAAACACCTAGCTTATTACAGGTAGGACCCTTTAAATGGTGCAGAGACGCTTAACCCTTTAAACACCTAGCTTATTATACTCAGGACCCTTTAACTGGTGCAGAGACGCTTAACCCTTTAAACTCCTAGCTTATTACAGGTAGGCACCCTTTAACTGGTTCAGAGATGCTTAACCCTTTAAACACCTAGCTTATTACAGGTAGGACCCTTTAAATGGTTCAGAGATGCTTAACCCTTTAAACACCTAGCTTATTATACTCAGGACGCTTTAACTGGTGCAGAGACGCTTAACCCTTTAAACACCTAGCTTATTACAGGTAGGACCCTTTAAATGGTGCAGAGACGCTTAACCCTTTAAACACCTAGCTTATTAAAGGTAGGACCCTTTAAATGGTTCAGAGATGCTTAACCCTTTAAACACCTAGCTTATTATACTCAGGACGCTTTAACTGGTGCAGAGACGCTTAACCCTTTAAACACCTAGCTTATTACAGGTAGGACCCTTTAAATGGTGCAAAGATGCTTAACCCTTTAAACACCTAGCTTATTATACACAGGACTATTTAACTGGTGTAGAGATGCTTAACCCTTTAAACACCTAGCTTATTATACACAGGACTATTTAACTGGTGTAGAGATGCTTAACCCTTTAAACACCTAGCTTATTAAAGTTAGGACCCTTTAAGTGTTGTAGAGATGCTTAACCCCTTTAAACA